>NW_027332424.1:10600503-10672784 GCF_000442705.2 Elaeis guineensis
AAGGAGTTTGAATGCTAAATTTATTTGGGACACTACATTATTTTGTGTGTTATGGAAGAGTCCATCTTATTATGGACTCTTGCTTTTTCCATGCCATTTCTTTTTCCACACGCTATATGATGGCATTCAGATTTTTTATGCAGAGGAAGGGTCCTTCTACAGATTAAACTCTTCTTATTCCATGCCATGACCCCTTGGTTTTCATGCAAAAAATGAATTGGTGCGTGTAATGGATAAGGGACGCCAAGAGTTGGCATCCCATGGTGTCGCCCTTCTTTCCTATAAAAGGGGGCACTACACCTAGGTCCAACATGCCATATCTGGGTGATTTAGGTGTGAGAATGAGAAGATAAAGACAAAGAAAAAGTCTAAAAAAAAATCCAAGAGAAAGGGAGAGAAAATGGAAAGGAAGAGATGAGAGAAAAAGGAAAGCATGAGATGCTTATCCTAGAATTAGTTTGTTCAAGTGTTGAATATCTGATTTAATTTTTGTGTGGTGTGATCTTTTGAGAAAGGGTTCTTAAAGAAGTCTTAGTGGAGGTCATGAAGGCATACAAATGATGGTGCAATCCATTCTTACAAAGGACAATCGGCAATACACTTAGGAAGAAGGCTGCAGCACTATGTCAAACTGGAAAGGGCCCTGATCAATCCTGCGTGGATCACTGTTGGAAGGCTTCTGCTTTGGAGTCTCATTGAGGTATCAAAGTTACTAGATCATGGTCTTCATGATGGTATATGACTTCTGATCTTCTCCTAATATGTATATTTTTGATTATTTGATTGCAAACATCAAGGGGTTCCTAGGATTTTGTATTTTGATGTTCTAGTTTAATTCTTAAAGTTTATTTTCAAATGTTGAATGCATGTTAAAATTTTAAAATTTATATTCCACTGTGTCACCAGAACCCAATAGTGGTATCATAGCCACCATTGATTAATTTAATCAAATTTCAAGTTATTTTTATGATATGGATTAGATCCAGTTCAAACTATGTCAAAATCAGATTTTCTGATTGATGTTTAGTTGATGTTTGTAATGTATTTTTGTTAATGATAAAGTATTATCATGTAGGAACCTTATCTAGAGTTTCAGGGTTAGATCTTGAAACTTTTTCAAGATCATACAGCGGAAGACTAAAATAAATCAAAATTTATTTTTTAAAATTAGAAAATCCCTAGATCTAAGATCCTATTACATGATTATTACATAGCATTAAATCAAAAATTAAAATATATAAATATAGCATGAACTACATGTTGATCATATCAACATGTTTCTATACTACATCTAATGTATGTATTAAACAATAGATCAGATCTATTACCTTGCAAGTTAGACATTCTAACCTTATTGATCTGGGCTTGAGGATGATGTTGCAAGCCGCACACACGTCCGACCTCTAGGAGTCATCCACACGAGCCCACGAATCTCGATCAGAAGTCCTGCTTCAGAAATCAGCACAGTATGCTAGTACTACGCTGATCCTTCTTTGATGGTTGATCAGGTGCCTTCTTCTTCTTGATTTGACTTTTTCAAAGATGGAAAGTAGAAGGAGGAGTTTCAGATCTGAGACACTCTCAGGAAACTCAAGATGGAGGGAGAAAGATATGAAAACAAAAACCCTAGAAGAAGATCCTCTTCTTCTTCACATTTTTCTCTCTAGACACCCAAACTTGCATCTTTTATATCTCCACGACCCAAAGGTATTTCTCTCTAATTTTTGGATGGCACAAAGGTCTCTCAAATCTATATCTTCCTCTAAAATTTTATGAAGAAACTCGCCTTATATAGAGAGATATGATAGAGTCCTTGTCTAGGTCAAACACCTAGTCAAGGCTTATCCAAACATGGCAAGTTAAGGGACGCCCAACTCTTGAGCACCTCCTTCATATTTTCATGCATGGATCACCAGAAATGTATGCAAATATATACCCTAAAAGCCACAAAAATTCTAAATAAAATTTGGATAAATTCGGTGCAAAATTGAAAGAGTTTTGGATTTCTAAAACTCTATCTCATAGAATTCGAAATCCAAACTTATTCCTTTTAGATTTGATCCAAACCACCTTCCATATAAGAAAGAAGAGAGGAGACCTTTTGTGAATGTCGGAGAGATCTGGGAGAGGGCTTTTGTGCACAAAATAAGTGGAGATTGGCGTTGAATAAGAGAGAGGGCGTGGAGAAGGCTTATGTGGCGCAAGGTGGAATCCTAGTCTTACTAGGATTCTGTCTTATGACTTGTTTTAATTTGGTTTCCCAAACCAAATCAAATCAAAATTAGATCAACCCAATTAAAATAGGTCTTAACCCAATTAAGAACCTAATTTAATTAGATTAAATTAAATTTAAATCTGATTTAATTTTCTAATCAAATTAGAAATTAGATTGACCCAAGTCCTAGTTGAACTAGGACTAGTTTTTCTTGCACTTGGCTTATCCAATAAACCAATTGGACTTGATCCAATCAAGTCCAAACTAAATCTAATTAAATCATATTTAATTAAACTTAATTTTAGCTCATTGGCTTAATCAAATTAAGCCAATCAGCAATCGAATTGCTAATAGATCCTCCTGCAACACTTGCACTGGGTTAAATATCAATCGTATTGATCATTTAACCCTAGAATGATTCTTAATCGTTGATCAACCATCTGATCGGATCATGAACTCTAATATGTGTGACCTCATAGGTCCGAACCTAAGCCAGTAGTATAGGAATAAATTTCTATACCAATCGAAGTGACCATCTAGCAATGATACCCGACGACCGGATAGGTCGAATGTGTAGAACAACATCCTTAGAACCCATGCGGATATAGTTTTCATATAATTCATCCCCTTGACCAAAATGATCATAGGACACCCCAGAGTTCAACTGTCAACTCTGATCAGGTTGTCCACATTGTATTTCAAAATATCAAATCCATCTGATGGATTACCCTGGCCAAGGTTTTGCTAAATTGAAATACAGTGACTCATTCTTCTCCAACTCTTGGAGTGGTCAATCCCATCTCGATCACACTCTGACTTTGCAAGTACTTGACTGTGCCCAGAAGCCTTCTGTCCCTGAATTAGAAATTCAGTTAGTCCAATACCAAAGCACAGTGAGTTGCTTGCAAGTCACTGAGGCGATCTCAAGTCTAAGGGATACTTATACCTATATCCCATCAGAGACATTCTCGACAGCATAATACTCTGGAGTTGGTTACGTTCAATGATGATGTACCCTTACATCTCACCTGTATACCATACCAGTGTCTCCACACTCCTTGGTTAAGAAGACAACCAACCCATATGGCCTACAGCGACCTATGCTCGATAGAAGCTGTCATCCTTATTAACAGCTTATCATTTGGTCGTGAACAGTTTTAAGGACTAATCGATAAATCCTCTCTTTATCGAACTTAAATAGTCCTAAGGACTTTATCATAACAATGGAGTTCATTAGAAGATGAAAGCTTATGATGAAAATGCCAAATATATTTTATTTATTAACAAATCAATTACAATACTTGGTTGCTCAACCGTCAACAGCTTGACGATTGGCTTTTTGGGACACATTTCCCAACAACTCCCACTTGTCCTAAAGCCACTCGGCACAATATCTAATACCCATCTTCGACTTGTGGTTGTCGAACTCCTTTATTGCCAGGGCTTTAGTGAAGGGGTCGCTAGGTTCTCCTTTCCGTCGATCTTCTGAAGGTTGACGTCACCTCGATCCACGATCTCTCAGACCAGGTGGAAGCGGTGCAAGATGTGCTTCATCCGCTGATGTGTTTTGGGTTCCTTCACCTGAGCTATGGCACCAGTGCTGTCGCAGTAGAGCAGGACTGGACCATCGAGGGAGGGTGCTACCCCGAGCTCGTTGATGAATTTCCTCAGCCACACAGTTCCTTCGCGACATCTGATGCTGCGATGTACTCTGCTTCACAAACAGAGTCTGCCACTGTATGCTGCTTGGAACTCTTCCAGCAGATGGCTCCACCATTCAGAGTAAAGATATAACCCGACACACTCCTGCTGTCATCATGGTCAGATTGGAAGCTGGAGTCTGTGAACCCCACAAGTTTCAGATCTGACTCGCCATAAACCAACCATTGGTCCTTAGTATTTCTCAAATACTTAAGGATGGCTTTAACCACTTTTCAGTGATTTTCTCTAGGATCAGATTGGTATCTACTCACTACTCCTAGTGAGTATGCCACATCTGATCTTGTACATGTCATGGCGTACATGATAGATTCCACGGCTGAAGCATATGGGACTCTACTCATACGCTCTCTCTCTTCAGGAGTTGTCGGACAATCCTTCTTAGAGAGAGAAATTCTTGGCCTATCGGTAGATAGCCCTTCTTAGAATTCTCCATGCTGTGTCTATGTACATGGACTGGGATAATCCAAGCATCCTTTTAGATCTATCCCTATAGATCTTCATCCCTAGGATGTAGGATGCTTCACCCAAGTCCTTCATGGAGAACTGTGATGACAACCAAACTTTTATTCCCTGTAGTGCGAAGATGTCATTCTCGATTAAGAGAATGTCATCCACGTATAAGACAAGGAATACCACAACTGGACCATTTGCCCATTTATAGATGCAGGGCTCTTCTCCATTCTTAATGAAGCCATACATTTTGATCACCTTATCAAAATGCATGTTCCAACTCCGAGAAGCTTGCTTCAATCTATAAATGGATCTCTGAAGCTTGCACACCTTGGACTCATCTGTGGATGTAAACCCCTCAGGTTGTATCATATACACCTTTTCGGTCAGCTCTCCATTCAGGAAAGCTGTCTTTACATCCATCAGCCAGATCTCATAATCCAGATGGGCAGCTATTGCAAGCATTATCTGAATGGATTTGAGCATTACCACAGGGGAAAACGTCTCGTCATAGTCAATACCATAACGTTGATGATACCCTTTGGCGACTAGATGGGTTTTATAGGTCTCCACCCTTCAGGTGGTCAACCATTTACACCCAATGTTTACCCATTTTGAAGACCCATTTACACCCAATGGGTTTAACCCCTTCAGGTGGGTCAACCAATGTCCATACACCGTTGACCTTCATGGACTCCATTTCGGATTTCATGGCTTCAAGCTATTTCTCAGAATCAGGTCTCTGCATTGCATCCATATAGGTGATCGGATCCTCATTATTCTCATCAAGTTCGATGGGATCACCATCCCGGACCAAGAAACCGTAATATCTGTCCGGCTGACGCGGTACTCTATCGGATCGCCTTAATGGTGCAGGTATATTGGGCTCCGGATCTGATCTAATCATATCCGACTCAGGTTCAGCTATTGGTGTCGGTCCTTCTACCTGTTGAACTTCATCAAGTTCAACCTTAGAGGCAACGGTTCCTTCACCAAGGAACTCCTTTTCTAAAAAGATTGCCTTAAGGCTGACGAACACCTTTTGTTCATCAGCATGGTAGAAAAAATATCCTTTTGTCTCTTTGGGGTACCCTATGAATGAGCATTTGTCAGACCTAGGTCCAAGTTTGTCTTGACTAATCATTTGACATAGGCCGGGCACCCCAGACCCTAAGATGTGAAGTACTGGCTTACGCCCTGTCCATATCTCATATGGAGTCTTAATTACAGACTTACTTGAAACTCTATTTAACAGATAACTGGCTGATTCGAGTGCATATCCCCAGAAGGATATTGGCAAGCTAGCAAAACCCATCATGGATCGGACCATGTCTAACAAAGTCCGATTCTCCTTTCAGACACACCATTATGCTGTGATGTTCCTGGAGGAGTCCATTGGGAGAGAATCCCATTCTCTCCTAGATATGTGAGAAATTCACTAGAAAGGTATTCTCCTCCTCGATCAGATCGAAGAGTTTTAATACTCTTCCTAGTTTATTTTTCTACTTCACTTCAGAATCGTTTGAACATTTCAAATGAATCTGACTTATGTTTCATCAGATAGACATATCCATATCGAGATAGGTCATCCATGAAAGTTATGAAGTAAAATATCCACCTCTAGCACTAGTGCTCATGGGCCCGCATACATCAGTATGTACTAGGCCCAAGAGCTCAGTAGCTCTCTCACCTTTTTCAGTAAAAGGTGACTTGATCATTTTACCAAGAAGACAGGACTCACAGGTTAGAAGTGATTCACAATCACTGACTTCGAGGATCCCTCTTGAGTCAACCTGTTTATTCTGTTCTTGTTTATATGACTTAGCCTACAGTGCCATAAGTAGATATCTGACACACTATCTAATCTAGGGTGCTTGCCAGTAGAATAGACTCTTATCAGGCTTGATCTTTTTAGTCTGGCTCTGCACAGATGTCCCAGCCTGAACTTGCACCTTCTTGACTTTCTTCTTCTTGTTCTTCTTCCCTTTCTCAAAAGGTCGAGAACCAGAAGATGAACCTCCCACTAAGTTCACCGACTCCTTGTAAAGTTGGTGATCCTTCTCAAAGTTCTGAAGCAACCCAGTAACCCGTGGTAGTTCTCTTCAGACTTTGTCATTCTATAATGAGTGAGGAATGGAAGATAAGACTTGGGCAGCGAGTTCAGTATTGCATCTTTCCCAAGCTGCTCATGCAAGGGAAAGCCGAGCTTGCTCAATCGTTCCATCAGCTCGATCATGTACAATACATGATCAGTGACAGAGACACCATCCCGCATTTTGGCGTTGAAGATGGCACAACTAGTCTTGTGCCTCTCTACGTCATCGGGTGTGCCAAAGGCATCCTCCAACACTTGAAGCATGTCCTTTGGCTGAGCCATCTCGAATCTGCGATTGAACTCATCGCTCATGGCAGCCAGCATGATACAGTGCACCATGGTCCGGTCACTGAGCCACTTCTGGTAAGTGTCTCTGACTGATCCACTTGCATTGATAGCTGGCTCCTCAGGTGCAGGATCCATTATCACATATAGGATCCATTCATGCTCCAGGACTATCTTCAACTTTCAGTACAGCTACCGAAGTTGGGTCCCACCAACTTATCATTGTCCAACAATGATCGGAGCGATAGGGAGTGGCCATATTTGCACAAAGGAGAACCATAACCTAATTAGTAATTGATTCATTAAACCTAAAGATTTGGACTTTAATCAAAAAGTTTCTCCCACTATTTTATTCGAATTGGTAGCCTCTACCTCCAACTCGAGGAATTACCCTAATTCCTTAGCGGGTACTAGAATCCACTTAGACTGCACACAAGCCCAACTTTGGTTGGTCAACCCATGTACATCTAAGGGTAGGTTCATAACCAATTGTTTCTCTAAATAATTTCTAGTAATTTTAATTTTGCCCCAGAAACCTAATCAGTAGGCTTTGGCCTCCACTGTAAGGATCCGGTTAGGTCCAACCATTAACATGATCATACTTGGTGTATCTAACCAACGAATGATTAAGCCCAACTTTGGTTGGCTCACCTAACCACCATTAGAGAGATACTTCCAAGTCGTCATATGATGAGTGATAATTCCATTAGTCAACAAGCACCAGGCTTTGGGTCTGCAATGATTATTGAGTTAATGGACTCATTATCAAACACCTTAATGGGAGGCTATGACTCAGTTATCTCCATAACTTTATCATTTTAAGGACCTAATAATTTTAGAGGATTTAAATAATATAGAGGATGAGGTCATATGAACCAGCTTATCATGATCCTCCCACTGGCTTGACCAAGTCAGCTTAAGGGAGACCATTAAAAGGGCTGGTCTAGGAGCACCTAAATCAGTCACACTGATTTACCTAGCTGACATGGGTCAGCTCGAATAGTCAAGTGATCTGATCAAAACATAATTTCACCAAGAGGCCAGGTAAGTTCGATCAGTGGGAGGGTCTGCTAAAGCTTGCCTTAGACACCATCAAAAATGGTCAGGTAAGCGGGCTCCCAATTAAAAACCACCAGTCTGGTTTACCTTAGACACCAACTGATTTAATTAGTTTCGATTAGATCAACCTAACAGTTCGTGCTAGACCGCTTAGCCAAGAATCAAGTCCATTTGGTTCTCGTTAAAGACATGGACTTGACCAACTACAACTATTGTAATTGATCTAGAGAATCCTTGACCTAATCTAAGACAATAATTGATTAGATTTAGTCAATTCTCTAATTAAGTCCATCTTTAATCTAACCATAGGTCTAACCCAATTAATGGATCTAATTCCACTAACCCATTAACCCAATGTGTTATGATTTGTGTCTTAGGTTCTTCAATTCACAATCCTAGAACCTAATCAAACAACTTCTTAATTCTTAATTAAGTTTTGGGCTGAGGGTTGGGTTTGGCTTTTAAAAAATAATTTTTATATATGTAAAATAATTTTACAATATGATTCTACCAACCATATTGCATGTTTGATTCATAATCAAGATACAAGTGAAATAAACATGAAACTACTTTAGATCTAATCTAAATAGGTTCATGTAATTGAAATAATTTCAACTTTAAACAATTTCTTTGCACAAAAATTATTAACAAAGAGATTTTATTTCAGATTTAAATATCTTTTAAATTAATAAATTATAAATTTAATCTAGATCATATCTAACAAATTTATGATTAAAGCTAGATCTACACAAACTAGGATAACCTTTGCACTGTAAGGGGTAAACCTTACAGCAGGACAACCTTGCAGTTTGTGATTGATCTAAAATTTTAATTTCAGATTTAATAATCAGATTATAAATTAGATCTAATCTAAAAAATAATCTAAACATGTATAAATAATCATGTAATAAAGAACCTATGCTCTGATACCAATTGTAGGAACCTTATCTAGGGTTTCAGGGTTAGATCTTGAAACTTTTTCAAGATCATACAGCGAAAACTAAAATAAATCAAAATTTATTTTTTAAAATTAAAAAATCTTAGATCTAAGATCCTATTACATGATTATTACATAGCATTAAATCAGAAATTAAAATATATAAATGTAGCATGAACTACATGTTGATCATATCAACATGTTTCTATACTACATCTAATGTATGTATTAAACAATAGATCAGATCTATTACCTTGCAAGTTAGACATTCTAACCTTGTTGATCTGGGCTTGAGGATGATGTTGCAAGCCGCACATGCATCCGGCCTCTAGGAGTCATCCACACGAGCCCACGAATCTCGATCAGAAGTCCTGCTTCAGGAAATCAGCACAGTATGCTAGTACTGTGCTGATCTTCTTTGATGGTTGATCAGGTGCCTCCTTCTTCTTGATTTGGACTCTTCCAAAGATGAAAAGTAGAAGGAGGATTTCAGATCTGAGATCTCTCAGAAAACTCAAGATGGAGGGAGGAAAGATATGAAAACAAAAACCCTAGAAGAAGACCCTCTTCTTCTTCACGTTTTTCTCTCTAGATACCCAAACTTGCATCTTTTATATCTCTATGACCTAAAGGTATTTCTATCTAATTTTTAGATGGAACAAAGGTCTCTCAAATATCTATCTTTCTCTAAAATTTCATGAAGAAACTCATCTTATATAGAGAGATATGATAGAGTCCTTGTCTGGTCAAACACCTAGTCAAGGCTTATCCAAACATGGCAAGTTAAGGGACGCCCAACTCTTGAGCACCTCCTTCATATTTTCATGCATGGATCACCAGAAAAGGGTGCACAATTTATACCCTAAAATCACAAAAATTCCAAATAAAATTTGGATAAATTTGGTGCAAAATTGAAAGAGATTTGGATTTCTAAAACTCTATCTCATAGAATTCGAAATCCAAACTTATTCCTTTTAGATTTGATCCAAACCACCTTCCATGTAAGAAAGAAGAAGGAGACCTTTTGTGAACGTGGGAGAGATCTGGAGAGGGCTTTTGTCGCACAAAATAAGTGGAGATTGGCGTTGAATAAGAGAGAGGGCATGGAGAAGGCTTATGTGGCGCAAGGTGGAATCCTAGTCTTACTAGGATCTGTCTTATGACTTGTTTTAATTTGGTTTTCCAAACCAAATCAAATCAAAATTAGATCAACCCAATTAAAATAGATCTTAATCCAATTAAGAATCTAATTTAATCAGATTAAATTAGATTTAAATCTGATTTAATTTTCTAATCAAATTAGAAATTAGATTGACCCAAGTCCTAGTTGAACTAGGACTAGTTTTTGCTTGCACTTGGCTTATCCAATAAACCAATTGGACTTGATCCAATTAAGCCCAAACTAAATCTAATTAAATCATATTTAATTAGATTTAATCTCAGCCCATTGGCTTAATCAAATTAAGCCAATCAGCAATCGAATTGCTAATAGATCCTCCTGCAACACTTGCACTGGGTTAAATGTCAATCGTATTGATCATTTAACCCTAGAACGATTCTTAATCGTTGATCAACCATCTGATCGGATCATGAACTCTAATGTGTGTGACCTCATAGGTCCGAACCTAAGTCGGTAGCATAGGAATAAATTTTTATACCAATCGAAGTGACCATCTAGCAATGGTACCCGACGACCGGATAGGTCGATGTGTAGAACAACATCCTTAGAACCCATGCGGATATAGTTTTCATATAATTATCCCCTTGACCAAAATGATCATAGGACACCCAGAGTTCAACTGTCAACTCTGATCAGGTTGTCCACATTGTATTTCAAAATATCAAATCCATCTGATGGATTACCCTGGCCAAGATTTTGCTAAATTGAAATACAGTGACTCATTCTTCTCCAACTCTTGGAGTGGTCAATCCCATCTCGATCACACTCTGACTTCACAAGTACTTGACTGTGCCCAGAAGCCTTCCATCCTGAAATAGAAATTCAGTTAGTCCAGTACCAAAGCACAGTGAGTTGCTTGCAAGTCACTGAGGCGATCTCAAGTCTAAGGGACACTTATACCTATATCCCATCAGAGACATTCTCGACAGCAGAATACTCTGGAGTTGGTCACGTTCAATGATGATGTACCCTTATATCTCACTGTATGCCATACTAGTGTCTCACACTCCTTGGTTAAGAGGACAACCAACCCATATGGCCTACAGCGACCTATGCTCGATAGAAGCTGTCGTCCTTATTAACAGCTTATCATTTGGTCATGAACAGTTTTAAGGACTAATCGATAAATCCTCTCTTTATCGAACTTAAATAGTCCTAAAGACTTCATCATAACAATGGAGTTCATTAGAAGATGAAAGCTTATGATGAAAATGCCAAATATATTTTATTTATTAACAAATCAATTACAATACTTGGTTGCTCAACCATCAACAGCTTGACGATTAGCTTTTTGGGACACATTTCCCAACATATCAATCTATGATCAAACTTTGGATATATAAATTCTATGTCTATAGACTTGTATGACAAAGTTTAGATTAGATCCTATGATCTAATTTTCGATGGAATTGAAATCCATTGCACGTAATGCGTGGACCCTTGGAATGCTACATATGCATGTACATTGCCAAGACTTAGGGTTTTTGCGTATGATTGCATTCACCTAAGATCCAAGCATAGACCACCATGTTATCAGGCACTCACCATTGTGGGTCGACCATCTTGGTTATTGCATAAGGAATGTGTAGTGTCGGAAAAAATTTTGGTCATGGAAGGATGCATCAAACATTGATTAGGATTTTTGCTGATGGATTGTTTTAACTATAATTTATTATTCTAATGTGATTAGAATTAATGATTATAGATAAAATCAAATTTATGATTTTAATTTGATTAAAATTCATGTTTAATTTAGGTTGATCTAATTGTCATTGACCTAATTCGATTACAGTTTGAGTCATAGTTAACCGAATCTATGCTAACCTAATTGGATTAGGGTTAATCTAAGAATTGGTCAATCTAACTCAAATGAATATCCAATGATTGACTTAAAGTTAAAATTGTATCAAGTGTTGAATCCGAATCGAAAACCCTAGATGGATCCTATGCCCATAAATTTGAACATCTTTATTGACATATGTATGAATGATTTCGCAATGAAAATAACATGAGTTATTTGTTATGATATTTTATGATTATTATAAAATATATGTTGAGTCGGTTATAGACTATGGTACATCCATATGATGGATGTATGCATGAATGCTTTCATCCTAGTTAATTATATTAATGCATCTGCAAGAGTCATAATAGGGGCTGGGTGTCCCTGATGCATTATATTATCAATTGAACCTTTCTTTTCTATATTTCTAACTGTTGATTGAGATTTTTACATATTGATGTAAAATAATAGAAAAAAAATTATTTGAGAATAGATAGAAATTATTTTTTTCTATTTTAAATATGATCAAGCATTCATGATAGACTTCATGGTGATGAAGACTGACTACCAGACTTTTGGAGAGCTGAGGCACATTAAGATTAACCATGAGATGGTTCAATCTATGATGCACCTAGGGTTGACCCATTGATCATCTTGTGGCTCAGATAATTTTTCCAAAAGTCTATAACCATTTATCTTCCTCTATATGCTCTTACTTGTTGGTAGCTATAAATTAGAATTTACATAGCATATGATGTATGTATATATTTAGGATGTGCTTGAGACCTAAGTCCCTCATTCAAATAATATTAAGTTATAATGGTGAAGTATTAAGAACATTATCCATGCCTTCCTTCATGCTAAGCCTATATTATCTCAAGAACCATAGTAGGCTTGTTGTGCTATCTACAAGGCTTGCTGTGGGGAGTGAGTTGATACTGTCTTGGTGCATTATGAAGCTAATGATATTTAGCTCATATTAGGTCAATAGAGTATGTCAAAAATTATAGTAAGTTTATTGTACTATCCATAAGGTTATAAGTATTTTAAAGGCAAAAGTTATGTGAGAGTTGCATGAGATGCGATTAGTAAAGAGTTACTTATTCTTGAACTCATAGGAGCTTATTACGCTATCCACAAGATTTTTTATGAGGAATTGAGATCTCAACCCCACTAAAAAACTTTATGATAAGGTTCTTCGATTTCATACTTGAGGGTTATGAAATTTGTTAAAATAGTGGGAGACACAATTAGATAAAAATTCTCATCTAACTTGTGCACGTCATCATGAGTAGTCCTCTTTTATGTTCTAATATACAAATTTGCATCTTTACTATTGCTGCATAAGATATTTTTAAATTGATCGAACTTCATGAAATGGTTGAGAAAAACTAGGTGAAGAATGCCTTCACTAGAGTATCTAATTTTACAGCAATAATGAACATTAGAATTAAATTACAAGAGTTGTCTTGCAAGTGTGAAGCAATAGCAGGATGCAAAAATTACATCTGTTAATAATTTGTATGAGATACAAATTAATTATCATTGAGTATTTTTAGCTTTAAAATATTGGATATATGATACTTTATATAGGTTCTACTTATGAAAAGTGTTGTTGAAACTATAAAGCTGAAGTAAGGTGACTACTTGTCTTTTGGTACTGATGGATAGTCTATTCATGCTGAGGCTGTGGAAACCTATGTAACCTTATAGTAAGATTTTGAAACTAGTAGATTGTTGTTATATATATCTGAATTTATCAAAAATATTATTTTAAATCTTTTACTAATGTTGCATAGTTTTGAGATTAATATAAAGAGTAAACGTTACTCTCATTTCGATAAATTTTAGGACTATAGTCTTATATTTTTGTCACTTAATGATGTTGTTCTTCATGATTGATGAGAATAAAAAATAAATATATGATGATCACATATCTCAGGGCAAGCAAGGTATTAGGTCCCGAACATATAGATGTTTAAAGACTAATAATATCTCGACCCAGAGATTGACATTTCATATGTGATATATGTGTTCTCTAAAATACTTCATAAATTTTATTGTCTCATTTTGGAAAATATTCTAGAAATTACTGTATATATTAGATATCATCAAAATCTATTACGAGCACTCCATATGAGATATGAAAAAGGACAAAAGGCAGGTTGTCCAATTTTTATGAAAAGTATTGATGTACATAAATTTTATGCTAAAATAGGTTTATATATATATATATATATATATATTAGTTTATAGGTTATTTTAAGAGTAGTATGAGGTACTACTTCTACCACACTACTTGACAAAAGTATTTTGATAGTAGATATGCCACCTTTTAGAAAAAAAAATTTTAAGAAGGAGACAGTGGGAGGATAATTGAACTTGAGAAGTTTAAGACCTATGAACTATCCTATCATAATCTGTGAAATATCCACAAATTGATCCTTAACCAGATGTGCTCATTAATGAGGCACAACCATGATACACACCTCCTTACCGAAGGTCAATTCAAGTATGTAATGTACCACTCAAATATGGTTTGTCATTGAGAATGACGATACACCATACATCATTAAGAATGGTGTTTCCTTGACCTATTCAAAATTATCATGAGTAGAGACTCTGACAGATGGCTTGAAACTATGACATCAAAATATATTCCTAGTACATCAACCAAGTATGGACTATGGTTGTAGCATCTATGGGTATGACTCAACAGATTGCTATCAGGGATGTCAATTTAAGATTTTTCTATTATCACACACCATCTAGAGAGTTTATCTCAAGTGGAAGGGCAAATGCATTTATGAATTCAAGCAGATATTGAGGAGTAGGTACTTTTATTTTTTATGAGATAGTCAAAATATTTGACTTTATTAAATATAAATGAATCATGTGTGTGTGCAAGAAGATAAGTGGGAGTCCCACTAACTTCTTGGAGATGTATGTAGATGACATACAGCATATTGAGAAGATAGTCTCGATATTGCACTCAGTCAATGACGTGCTTATCACAAATATTTTCATGAAAAAGACTTGGGTTAAGCATCCAATATATTTAGCATCTACAGGGATAGATGTAAGTGGATGTTAGGCTTGTCCTAGTCTAGATACATAGAATTTATGTTGAAGGAGTTCAATATGAATGGGTGTGAAGGAGTGTTTACTTACCCATACATTTAATGTACCAAGCCTGATGTGAATTAATTATGTTCTGTGCATAATCATTGATTTCAAGTAGATCCTTGATAGGATTTTTTAAAAATTGTTAAAAGCATTCTCAAAGTACTTGAGAAGTACTAGAGGAGTAGTGAATTGAAAAAGTTTCAAACAGCTAACTGTATTTGTTTCAGTTAAATATTGTTAGTAAAGATTACTAAGGAAAGTTGCCAGATGAAAGGTTCATCACTGAGTTTGGTGCGGTCTCACTAGGTACCCACGCACATCCTAGGCACTTTCACCTCATTCATGATATGATCATAAAATGAGTTAATATTAAGAATATCATAATGGACTAGTTCACTAAGCCTTACACAGTAGCACCATAATTGCCATCCTAATTGCATGGGCATCAGGTATAGGGACGATTGGCTTTAGTGCAAGTGGAAGATTGAAAGAATAGTGCCCTACAAGGCAATCACAAGGGGATGTGAAGAGACTTTTCTTTATTTTTTTTCTACTCATTTGCATGACATTAATTATTTTTATTTATGAGGTATAGTATTTTATCATTTGCTGCATCATATTATGTATGATTATGATAAACCCCATAGGTTAGGACAATGATTTTAGGACCATAATGAGATCATGCTAATGAGACCTAAAATTTTGATAGTCCTAATCTAAAATATTTTCAGTCATTGGATCATCAAGTCAGAGATCGATCATACCAGAAAGACTAGTACATCCTTTATATGCTCGATGGAGAGGATGGTTGATCTCACAATCACTTGTATGGAGACACTAATATAAGGATGTAGGTGCTCATTAGAAAATGAGTTCACTGAACTAACCCATCAAAAAAATATCTGATAGAGCCTTATAGCATGTCAACAAATAGTTCTTTAGTGAGAGTGGTGCATGTGATCTTTTAACCTGAGATCACCATGGTACCTTGTGTGCATAGACCCTTACTTTGGTTTATTCCCTAGCATACCACTTTGAGATATTTATGGAATATTCTGGGTATGGTGAAGTATGCATGGAGGTTGTAAGTAATCAACAAAGAATCGAACACTCCTTATAGGTGGAGAGAACATCTCATGTAATCTCATAGGATGATGACTCTGAGAATCTCTGGCCAGAGCAGGGATGAACAGTAGAAATAATTTTTACTGGTTTATCAATCGAGTCATCATCATCAGATCAAAAAATATATGCATAGGTATTTAGATTTGACATATTTTTATATCCATGGTCTTTTTAGGATGTTGTGTGATCGAAGGATTGAATTGCACGGTAACTCATCATGGAAGGATAATTTTGATATTTTCATCAAATTTTAAATCTTTTGGGTAATCATGACACGTTGCTAGATGTCAATCTTGACTTGTGAACTCACTAAAATTAAAAGAGTTTAATTCAAGAATCAATTAGGAAGAGTCCTAGTTGATTAGGACCCTTGAGCTGACCTAATCCAATCAGATTAGGGTTACGTCGAGAGTCTGGATCCACTGCTGCTAAATTTGAAACCCAATGGGTCTCACACAATAGAGATTTAATCTTGGTCTAATCTATTTGAATTTATTATAAATTCAATGGGTTAATTAAATTTCTAGCACATGAATTAACCCAAGTTTTCAATTGGGTTCAGTGCAAATGTGTTTGGCTAATCCTTTGCCTGTTGCCTTGACCTAATATGATTGGGTTTTAACTATCTATTTATTAGTTAGTTTATTTGATTTTAAGGGAAGAGTTTTATGTGAAATCACCTTTCTCCACACCAAGCCACATGCCAATTTATTTGGCACGCCCCATTTATTTTGGTGTTAAGAAGGAAGAGTCCTTCTTAACATGGTATCTTATTTTTCTTACCAAGTTTACGTGTCTCTTTTTAATTCCTTGTGTCATGGGATGACACTTGGGATTATGGGCACAGAATAGAAGGATGAGTCCTCTTGGAAGGAAATTGAACGCCACAAATAAATAGGATGCCACATTTATTTTTGGTGTTAAAGAAGAGAAGTCCTTCTTTTTTACTTTTCTTAAATTTCTTACCATTTATTCCATGCATTTCTTATTTTATCATATCATATGATGGCTCTTTAAATTATGGGCATAGAAGAGAAGGAAGTGTCCTTCTCTAGCAAGGAGTTTGAATGCCAAATTTATTTGAGACACTATATTATTTTGTGCGTTATGGAAGAGTCCATCTTATTTCCATCTTATTATGGACTCCTATTTTTTCCATGCCATTTCTTTTTCCACATGCCATATGTTGGCGTTCAGATTTTTTATGTAGAAGAAGAGTCCTTCTGCAGATATAACTCTTCTTATTCCATGCCATGACCCCTTGGTTTTCATGCAAAAAATGAATTGGTGCATGTAATGGATAAGGGATGCCCAGAGTTGGCGTCCCATGGTGTCGCCCTTCTTTCCTATAAAAGGGGGTGCTACACCTAGGTCCAACGTGCCATATCTGGGTGATTTAGGTGTAAGAATGAGAGGATAAAGATAAGAAAAAAGTCTAAAAGAAAATGCAAGAGAAAAGGAAGAGAAAATGGAAAGTAAGAGATGAGAGAAAAAGGAAAGCATGAAATGCTTGTCCTAAAATCAGTTATTCAAGTGTTGAACATCTGATTTAATTTTTGTGTGATGTGATCTTTTGGAAAAGGGTTCTAAAGAGATCTTAGTGGAGGACATGAAGGCATATAAGCAATGGTGCAATCTATTCTTGTGAAGGACGATCTGCAGCGTACTTAGGAAGAAGGCTGCAGCATCATGTCAAATTGGGAAGGACCCTGATCAATCCTATGTGGATCACCATTGAAGGGCTTTTACTTTGGAGTCTCATTGAGGCATCAAAGTTATCAGATCATGATCTTCATGATGGTATATGACTTCTGATATTTTCTTGATATGTATGTTTTTGATTATTTGATTGCAATCATCAAGGGATTTCTAGGATTTTGTGTTCCAGTATTTTATTTTAATTATTAAACTTTATTTTCAAATATTGAATGTATGCTAAAATTTTAAAATTCATATTCTGCTACATCACCGAAACCCAACAGTCAGTGGGAGGGCTTACAACTTGCAGGTCAACTTGTTCTCTTATTCTCAGATCAATAAAATCAAATCTTTTAAATTATTAAGTCCATAAAATGATACAGTTATAGTGATAACTTGTTCATAGCCTCCTATTAAGGTGTGTGATAATGAGTCTAATATTTTAAATAGACATTGGAGGCAACATACGTCTGGTATCTATTAGACATTGAAATTATCATTTATCAAATGACCATCTTATTGTACCTTCAGATCAATGCTCAGATTGGTCGAGCCAAACTCAGGCCTAGACATCTGTTTATTGAATGCACTTGGTGTTATTATGTTAATGGTTGGACCTAACCAATATTTTCAGTGGAGGCACCACATGCCTGCTGAAGGGATGCCTGGGGTAAAATCTAATTGCTGGAAGTTGTTTGAAGAAACAATTAGTTACCTATCCATGGATACACTATGGTTGACCGAGCTACACTTTAATCTGAATGGATTTTGTGTGGATTCTAGTATCCGCTAAGAAATTAATGTAATTCCTCAAATTAAAGATAGAGGCTATCAATTCATATAAAATAGTGGAAGAACCTTTAGACTAAAGTCCATATCTTTAAATTAAAAAGTAATTTATATACTAATAGGTTTATATTTTTTTTTCAGCTACGGCCAACACACTATCCCTTCGTACGCTGTTGGACAGCGACAAGCTCATCGGATCCAACTTTAATAGTTGGTATCGAAAATTGAAGATTATCTTGGAGCATGAGAGGATTCTGTACGTCCTTACAGATGAGGCATCTGAAGAACCTGCTGCCAATGCTACTTGTACCATGAGAGACACTTCCATAAAGTGGCTCACTAATCGAATGACTGTGCATTGTATGATGAGGGCAGCTATGAATGATGAACTTAGTCATAATTTCAAAGATGCACAGCCTGAGCAGATTATTCAAATATTGAATGAGTCCTTCGACACCCTTGAGGATGCGGAGAGACACAAAACCTCTTGTGTAGTGTTCAATGGCCATATGTGAGAGGGGGCTTTAGTCAATGATCATGTACTGTATATGATTGAGCAGATTGAATGCTTGAGCAAACTTGGCTTTCTGCTATATGAACGTTAGGCAAAGATGCAATCCTTAAATCGATATCGAAATTCTACCTATCCTTTCTCAGTCATTACAAAATGATGAAACCTGCAGTAAACTATCATGGTTTGCTAGAATTATTGCAGACTTTTGAGAAGGACCACTAGCTCTAGAAGGAGCCGATGAATTTAGTGGGAGGTTCATCTACAGGTCGTCGATCCTCCTGAAGAGGAAAGAAGAAAAAGGTGTAGAAAACTCATGTCGTCGATCTTAAACAGAGAAAAATATCAAAAGTTGATAAGAGCCAGGTAGAATGCTTCTTTTGTAAGAAGCTGGATCATTGAAAGAAGAATTATCCTGCTTACATAGCCACCTTTGACCCAAACAGGCCTAAGAATAAGAGAAAGAAGCAAACGGTTGGTTCATAAGGTACTTATATGATAATTCTTTATAATTTTCTATTTGTGATACTACTACCTGAGTATTGAATATCGAAAGTTCGATTAATATATTCAATTCATTGCAGGGACTGCAGGTAAGTCGAAAGTTTTGAGAGGGTGAGCGATTCCTGAATGTTAGAAATGGAAGTCTTATTCCAGTTCTGATCTTGAAAACTTTACAGCTTATCTTCGAGTCCAGTAGTGTTATATTAGATGATTATCATTATTGTCCTTTCTTTTTTATGAATGTCATCTCTGTAGGCCTTTTGGACAAACTTGGTTTCAAGTTTATAATAAAAGATAATTTTTATGATATCATTATAAATGATACTATAATTATGCGTAGACAATTAAGACATGACATATACATAATATCACGATCTGTTAGTGTAATGTACACAGTCAGTAAATATCCTAAATTAGATAATATCAGTGAATCCTACCTTTGGCATTATAGGCTTGGTCATGTGAGCAAGAGTAGGATTGACAGGTTGATTAATGAACATATACTTAAAGTAGATGATTGTGAATCATTGCCTACCTGTGAATCTAGCCTACTTGGTAAGATGACTAAGACACCTTTTAAGGAAAAAAGTAAAAGACCCAATAATATCCTAGGTATAATACATACTGATGTTTGCGGACCTATGAACACAAGTGTCAGAGGATACTACTATTTCATTATGTTTACAGATGATCTATTGAGGTATGGGTATGTCATCTTATGAAGCATAAGTCAGAATCATTTGAAATGTTTAAATAATTTCATACTAAAGTAGAGAAACAGACTAAGAAGAGTATTAAGATCCTTCGATCAGACCAAGAAAGTGAATACCTCACCAGTGACTTCCTGATATATGTAGAAGAGAATGGAATTCTCTCACAGTGGATCCCTTTTGAAACACTGCAACATAACGGGATGTCTGAAAGAAGGAATCAAACCTTATTAGATATGATCTATCCTGATGGACTTTGCGAGTTTGCTAATCTCTTCTTTTAGGGATATGCTCTAGAAATTGCCTGCTACATTTTGAATAAGGTGCTGAACAAGTCTGTCAATAAAATTTCGTATGAGATATGGACTGGGTGTAAGCCGATGCTCTCACACCTTAGGGTCTGGGGGTGTCCAGCTTATGTCAAGTATTTTAAGATAGATACACTTAGACTTAAGTTTGATAGATACTTGTTCGTAGGGTACCAAAAAAAAACTAAAGAATACTGCTTCTACTTCACTATAGAGTAAAAGGTGTTTGTCGGCAACAGGACAGTCTTTTTGAAAAAAGAGTTTCTTAGAGAAGGAGCTAATGCCTATAAAATTGAACTTGATGAAGTTCAAGAGGTGGAAGGACTGACACACACAGAATTGGATTTGATTGAAAAATCAAATCCGACACCAGTAGAGGCATCATTAAGGAGATCCGACAGAGTACCACATCAGTCAAATAGATACTATAGTATTTTGATTTAGAACGGTGACCCCATCGAACTTGATGAGAACAATGAGGATCCGATCACTTATATGGAAGCCATGCAAAAGCTCGACTCTCAAAAATGGCTTGAGGCCATGAAGTTTGAGATGAACTCTATGGAGATCAATGATGTATGGACACTAGTTGATTCACTTGAAGGGATAAAATCATAGGACGTAAATAGATTTTTAATAGAAAAAGAGGAGCGGACGAGAAGGTAAAGGCCTATAAAGCTCATCTAGTTGCCAAAGATTATCGTCAGCATTATAGTATTGACTATGATGAGACGTTCTCTCCTGTGGCAATGCTCAAGTCCATCCAGATTATGCTTGCTATAGATGCACACTTAGATTATAAAATCTGACAAATAGATGTCAAAACTACTTTTCTTAATGGAGAGCTGGAAGAAGAGGTGTATATGATACAACCTGAAGAGTTCATATCCATAGATGATCAAAAGTATGCAAGTTAAATAGGTCTATTTATGGACTTAAGCAAGTATCTAGGAGTTAAAACATGTGTTTTGATAAGTTGATCAAAATATATGACTTCATTAGGAACAGAGAAGAGCCTTACGTCTACAAGTAAGCTATCGATTCTGTTGTCATCTTTCTTATATTGTATGTAGATGATATACTGTTACTAAGAAATGACATCCCAACTTTACAAAGTATGAAGTTGTGGTGATCATCACAGTTCTTCATGAAGGATTTGAAAGAAGCATCCTACATCCTAAGGATGAAGATCTATAGGGATAGATCTAAAAAGTTACTTGGATTATCTCAATCTGCGTATATCGATACCATGTTGAAGCGATTTAACATAGAGAATTTCAAGAGAGGCTATCTTTCGATAGGTCATGAAATTACTCTCTCCAAGATGGATTATCCAATAATCCTTGAGGAGAGAGAGCGTATGAGTAGAATACTATATGCTTCAGTAGTGGGATCTATCATGTACACCATGACGTATATGAGGTTAGATGTGGCCTATTCACTAAGGATTATGAGTAGGTACCAGTCTGATCCAGATGAAAACTATTGGAAGGTTGTGAAGGTAATCTTTAAATATTTAAAAAATACTAAAAATCAATGACTTATCTATGAAGATATTGATATAAAATTTGTGGGATATACTGATTTCAATTTTCAGTCAGATTATGATAACAGCAGTAGCATGTCGGGCTATGTATTATTATGAATGGAAGAGCTGTTTACTGGAAGGGTTTCAAGCAACATACTGTGGCTGATTCTATTTATGAAGTGAAATGTAATGCTGTATCGGATGCTGCAAAGGAGGTGGTGAGGTTGCAAAAATTCATCATCGAGTTAGGAGTTATACCTTCTATTGATGGCTCTATCTTGCTGTATTGTGACAGCTCTAATGCTATAGCTCAGGGAAAGAACCAAAATCACACCAGTGTACTAAGCATATTCTGTGCCGCTATCATCTGGTGTGAGAGGTCGTGAACCGAGGTGACATTGAGCTTTAGAAGATTGATGGAAAGGAGAACCTAACCGACCCCTTTACTAAAGCTCTAAGAATCAAAGAGTTCGATGACTTCAAATAGAAGATGGGTATAAGATATGACCCCGATTGATTTTAGTTAAATGGGAGTTGTTGAAAATTGTGTTCTAAAACCAATCATATGATAATTGAGTTTCTCTTTGTATATGAATTATTGATTAATAAATAAAAATTATTTTGATATTTTTCATCACAAAGTTACATCTTTCTTGCACAACTTTTGCGCTGTAATGAAGTCCTTAGAACTATTTTAGTGAATGATAAAGAGAGAATTTATTGTATAGTTTTTAAATATATTCGCGATCAAATGATATATTATTATAGGATGACGATGTTTATCAAGTGGAGATCATTGTGTGCCATATGGGTTAGTTGTCTTTTAACCAAGGAGGGTGGTGACACTGGTATGGTATACAGGTGAGATGTAGGAGTATATTATCACTGAACAAGTGACTCGTCTGCTGAGCATTCTGCTATCAAGAGCTGCTCATGTAGCGTATGGGCATAAGTGTCTCTCAGACCTAAGATCACCATAGTGACTTACAAGTAACTCACTGTACTTTGGTGTCCGACTATCTGAATTTCTAATATAGTGATGGAAGGCTACTAGGTACAATCAAATACTTGCGAAGTTTGTGTGTGGATCAAGATGAGATTGATCCCTTCGAATTATAGGAGTTGATGTATCATTGTATTTCAATTTAGTAAAGCCTTGGTCAGGATAATCTATGAGATGAATTTGAAAGGTTGAAATATAATATGGATGAAACACTCTAGGTTGACAATTAAATCTTGATCATTCTAAAGCATTCAGGATCAAAGGAATGAATTATGCGATAACCATATGCATAGGTTCTATAATATTTCTTTACAATAATTCAACCTATTCGGATGTCGAAAATCATTGCTAGATGGTAGCTTCGATTAGTATAGAAATCGGTTCCTGTGCTACCGGCTTAGTGTTTGAACCTATGGAGTCATGCACACAAGCAGATAACATTGAAAAGTATTGGCCTATATTTATATGTCCAATTTGGAAGTACTTGATTTGATTGAACATATAAACTAACTTGATTGAGAATTAAGTTATGGGTCAAATGAGATTGAAGAGTTGACTATGTCTAGCTAGCACTACACTTGAGGTTCAGGTTCAATCCCGAGGATGAATAGTTCTTGATCCATGATCCAAAAAATCTATAAGAGATTGGATTTAAGTACTGATTAATTTTATATTAAATCTAAATTAATTAGACTTAATTAGACTTAAAATTTTAAGTTAGACTTGGTTTAAAAGTCCTAAAGAGTTTAGGATTGACAGTCTTTCAAAATTATTTCGAACCAGCTTCGAATTAGATTCGAATTGGATCCTTTTTGGATGAGATCCTAGGAGTCCTATTTCCATTAGGACTCTCTCACTCCTTGGCCAACTAGCACCTAGTGTGGTGCTGGTTGTGGGTCGTCCCACATGGGTGTGGGCGTGGGTGCAAAGTGGGCACCAATCCTATCTCAAGTGGGTGTCCTTCTTTGATAAGTAGTGGACTGATTCAAAGTATGTTTGAATTAAGAGTCCTATACTTAGGTCATGAAAATTATCTATAAATAGAGAAGGTCTCTACTATGGATGTATAGCAATCAAAGTAAAAAAAGAGAGAAAGAGAGAGAGAGGCATGAGAGCTAGTGGGCACCCCTTCCTACTTGGCATGTCCTCCTCCTTGCCACCCATCCTCTCTAAGCTATGGCCCTCCTTGGGCATCCCCCTTGCTGGTGTGAGGCATCACACCAGCACCTTTCCTCCCATGGTGGCCTTGCGATGGTGCATCAATCTAGAGATTCATCCTGCTTTCCTACGTTGCTTGGTGTGAACGTGAAGTAGTGGGCCTGCAGTTCGAGGCCTATGTGAAGGTTGAATTTAGATTTTGAAGATTTGATCTCCAATTCTGCTATAATTCAGGTAAGTATTTGATCCTTATTTATATAGATTTATAAAAAAATTTTAGATACAACCGAGTTATCTGCAAGAAACAAGTTTCTTTTTCTTCATCACAGACTTTGTAAGTACTTGACTATACCCAGTAGCCTTCTGTCACTATATTAAAAATATAGATAGTCTGGTACTAAAGTATAGTGAGTTGCTTGTAAGTCACTGTGATTATCTCATGTTTGAGGAAAACTTATATCCATATTCTTTATGAGCAGCTCTTGACAGTAGAGCACTCCACAGGTCAGTCACTTGTTTCGTGATGATGCACTCCTACATCTCACCTGTAGCCATATCAGTATCTCTACACTCTTTGATTAAGAGGACAACCAACCTATATGGCACACAATGATCTACACTTATAGACATCATTGTCCCTTAATGACATATCATTTGGTCGCAAACATGTTTAAGAGCTATTCAATAAATCCTCCTTTATCGATTGTCATATAGTTTTAAGGACTTAATCACAACACGAGAGTTTTAATAAAGAAGATATACACTTGTAATGAATAATGCTAAATAATTTTTATCATTTCATAATTCATATATAAATTACAAAGAGCATAATCATCCAAATGATTGACTTTAGGATATATTTTTTAACACGATGATCCTTGATGGGTGTGAATTGAAATTGTTCCAACCTATTGAAAAAAATTTCATGATACTATGATGGAGATCATGGTATGTCTCGTTATCAAATAGAATTGAACCTACAGACTCACATATCAAGAGATTTAATCTTGGATTAATCAATTGGGCTTGTGAAGTTTCAATTGAATTAGGATCAGGTAAAATCCTATTAGATTTAAAAGAACTATTCTATTGCAGGGTTAAACCCAATTCTTTTCTGAACTTGAATTTTTTATTGGATAAGGATTAGAACAAGTCAATTGATTGCCTTGAACCCAACCTTTTTCCATTTGGATTTGGGTTTGGGAGCACCCAATTTGGTGCCTCATGTGGGTTGGATCAAGCCAAATAGTTGGCACATAGCCTCCCTATTTTTCTCCCTGGAAATTACTTATTTTGGTGTGGTTTAAAAGGAAGGATGAGGGGGGTGCATGCCACCTCTGGATGAGATTCAAAGGGCCACATGCCTCCTCTTCTTTTGGAAAGTTCCAGATGTAGGGTTTAGTGTCAAGGCGGAAGCATGGATTTCAAAGCAATTATTATGAAATCATAAAACCAAAACCTAACTCCAAGATCACCTTACCAGAATTTAAACCATATAATATGCATTAATATCATAATATAAGGTATAGAAACATACCTCTTATCGCTAGACCCTAATTTGTGCTCGGTCACGACATCAGTCCATCAGGGTTTCCATCAGGTGCCCACGTGTTCACCCTCCAACATTGATCCACACGGAGACTTGATCAACCCACTAGCATCTATTTAAAAATATTCTCTATAATTAAATTCTAATTTATCAGAATTTAAATGCAATTTGGGCAGAATATCCTTTCTTGGCTTTGCTGACACACTGTTTGACCTTTTCTTGCCTTCCTTTCTTGCTCCTTGTCACCTTAATTTTGATTCCAATTCTCTAAGCCTTTTGGAAGACTTCTTGTCCTTTATCAAGACCTTGTCTAGGCTAGAGAAGAAGAATAAAGAGAATTGGACAAGATGAGCCTATTGTAAGAAAGAAGGAAGAGTTTGGAATGAGCGATGACTCCTCGACGTGCACCCCTATTTATATTGCACGTAGGGGTGCAAACCAAGCATCTCACGCCTACTCACACCTCATCTCATGCCTCCTCTCAATTTCTCACACTCCATTTGATGAGAAAAAGCCATGTGGACATCAAAGTTGGGTTGAAGAGGCACCTTATTTCAGAAGGACTCTTCAAACTCAACTTACGGTGTTCACATGAGAAGTTGCAATGCTTCTCTTATTGGCACCATCAACCCATGCCTTTGGATCTGGAAGGAAGCTCATCCAATGGCCAGATAGAGGGTGCCAACTTCAGGAAGGGCAGAAGAGATAAGGGGCATGGAACAATTCAAAACAACCTTGAGATTTGACTTGGTCCAAAGGGGCGCTTCCAAAGGGTGGCGCATGGCTTCATCCTTATCTCTTCTCCTAACTATTCTACAAGGAGTTTAATACTCAGAAGGACTCTTAGGCACCTCCTAAGATTTTTGAAAACCTTTCGTAGAATAAAAGCCATAGAGAAAAATAGATAAGACCAAGTTAAGGGGGGTGCCAACTCCATCCATGCGCCATGTGGCACATGCGCATGGAAACATCCTTATCTCTTCTCCTATTTTTTCTACAAAGAGTTTAATACTCAGAAGGACTCTTAGGTGCCTCTTAAGATTTCTAGAAACCTTTCATAGAATAAAAGCCATGGAGAAAATTGATAAGACCAAGTTAAGGGGTGCCAACTCCCTCCATGTGCCATGTGGCATATGCGCATGGATTTAAATCCACACGCCAAGAGAAGACTCTTAGGCATGTGGTTCCCTGGTTTTTGGCATCCAACAGTAAGCCCAATCAGAATACTTCAAAGCCATTTCAAGACCAAATCCAATTTGGCTCAAATTGGTTCTAAAATAGCCCAAATCGGAACCCGATTCGAATCCGATTCGAATCTAGATGCTAGGGTTTGCAACATGTGCTAGCATGTTCAACTTGCAAACATGGTTTAATCAAATTAAACCTATGATCAATTCTCTTTGTGTGTGACCCATTGGGTTTCACATCTAGCCAGTAGTGAGTCCAGGTGTAATTTGACCTAATTTGGTTAGAACACAACCGAGCCGATTTTGGTCAAATCAAGCTGACCCGTTTCGATCAATCAGAACAACTTCTAAATAATTATCAAATTAAACTCTTTAATTTGATCAAACTCATAAGATATGATTTACTTCTAGCAACGTATCATGTCTACCTGAAAGATATAAAATTTTGATTGAAATACCAAAAATACCCTTTAGTGGAAAATTACAGTGCAACTTGATCTTACGATCATCCTGTATCCCGAATATAAGTTTGGATATGAAAAAATATCAAACCCAATTTTATATTTATATTTCTCTTGATCAGATAATAATGATTCAATTTATGAAATATTAGAAATCATTTCTAATTTTTGATAATGCTTTGATCAAAGTCTTCCTGAATCATTATTCGATTGAAGCAGATAGGATGCGATCTCCTCTTACTAGGAGTGATCGTTTCCATATTGACCTACTCACAACCTTCATAAGCAATCCATCATATCCAGAACACCCCGTACATGATTAAATCATGAATGAGTATGATCCAAAATATGGATTCATGCTTATAAGGTACTATGGCAGTCTCAGGTCAAAAGATTTACATGCATAATTCGCACTATGAGAAACATCTGTTGACATGTAGATAAGACTCCATCAGATATTCTTTAATAGGATCAATTCAGTGAACTCATTCTTTAATAAGCACTTACATCCTTATATTAGTATCATACACAAGTAATTGTGAGATCAATTACCCTCTCCACTGAGCATACACAGGATGTACCAGTCTTACCGAAAATATTGATCCCCTACTCAATGTTCCATCGACTAGGAATATTTAAAATTAGGATTTTAAAGTTTTAGGTCTCACTGGTATGATCACATCATAACCCTAAAACCATAGCCCTAATTTAAGGGGTTCATCATAATCAAAAATATGATACAGCATATGATGAACTAAATGCCTTTATTTATTTAAAACATCAGTACATGAGTAGGGAGACAAAAGAATATCCATCAAATTACATATTTTGATTGGCTTATAGGGCATATTCCTTTCAATCTCCCACTTACACTAAAGGTAATCTCCCTTATATTTCAACCCCATACAATCGAGGTGGCGATCGAACTGTTGCTGTGGTAAAGCTTTAGTGAACGGATCCGCTATGTTGTTCTTTGTGTCTACTCATTCAATAATAACATCTTGTCTTTCAATTATTTCACGAATGAGATGGAAGCATCTCAAAATATGCTTGGATTTATGGTGAGACCTGGGTTTCTTTGCTTGATCAACTGTTCCAATATTATCACAATAAAGTGGTACTGGGTTCTCAATCTCAGGAACAACACCCAATTCAGTGATGAACTTCTTCATCCAGACAGCTTCCTTGGCGGCTTCACTTGCAGCTATGTATTCTGCCTCTGTGGTTGAGTCAGTTACAGTCTGCTGCTTAGAACTCTTCCAACTCACTACTCCACCATTCAAAGTAAAGACATACCCTGAAATGGATTTGCTATCATTGGGTCTGATTGAAAACTAGAATCAGAGTATCCTTCTAGTTTAAGATCAAATCCACTATATATAAGAAAAATATCCTTAGTCCTTCTTAAGCACTTTAGAATATTTTTCACAGCCTTCCAATGATCCTCTCTTGGATCAGTCTGAAATCTACTGCTATGCCTAAGGCATAAGCTACATCAGGCCTGGTACATAACATAGCATACATTATTGATCCTACAGCCGAAGCATAAGGAATAGAACTCATTCTATTTCTCTCTTCAGGTGTCTTAGGAGACATCTTCTTAGAGAGATGTATGCCTTGACTCATGGGTAAGTACCTCTTTTACTCCCATCCATACTGAACCTTTTCAGTATTAAGTCAATGTACTTAGACTGAGATAAGCCTAACATCCTTTTAGATCTATCTCTATAGATCTTAATTCCAAGTATATAGGATGCTTCTCCCAAGTCCTTCATGGAAAACTTATTAGATAGCCATAACTTGACTGATTGTAACATTGGGATATCATTCCCAATGAGGAGTATGTCATCCACATACAGAACCAAGAAAACTATAGCACTCTCACTAGTCTTCTTGTATACACACAGTTCATCCACATTCTTGATGAAGTCAAACTCTTTGACTATTACATCAAAGTGAATGTTTCAACTCCTTGAGGCTTGCTTCAATCCATAAATGGATTTCTTAAGCCTGCATACCTGATTTGGTCTGTCATTTGAGACAAAACCCTTTGGCTGTGACATGTAGACCTCCTATTCTAGAAAACCATTCAAGAAGGCGGTCTTAACATCCATTTGTCATATTTCATAATCATAGTATGCTGCTATTGCAAGCATAATCCGAATAGATTTGAGCATGGCAACAGGTGAAAAAGTTTCATCATAATCAATATCCTATTTTTGCCTGAAACCTTTAGCTACCAATCTAGCTTTATAGGTTTCTATTTGACCATCTGCTCCAATCTTTTTCTTATAGATCCATTTGCACTCAATAGGGTTTACCCCTTCTGGTGCATCAACCAAAGTCCATACTTTGTTGGTGTACATGGAGTCCATCTCGAATTTCATGGCATCCTGTCATTTGTCTGAGTCCTTACTCATGACAGCTTCCGTATAGGTCAAAGGTTCGTCATTCTCAATGACTTGGGCTTCATTATTCTCAATAATGAACCCATACCTTATAGGTACATATCTACCCTATCTGACCTATGGATAGGAGTTATGTATTCTGGTTCTTCCTTATTTATGTGAATATTTGGTTGAGAAATATCTATTTATTTTTCTTAAATTTCATTAATTTCAATATTTCTCCCACTGCCTCTTTCTAGGATAAATTCTTTCTCCATGAAAGTGGCATGCCTACTTATAAATACCTTTTGTTTAGTAGGGTGGTAGAATAGATATCCTATACTATCCTTAGGATATCCTACAAACAAATATTTATCTTCTCTAGCATCTAGCTTATGTTCAAATTTTTTTTTGACATATGCTGAACATTCCCATATCTTAAAATATTTAAGATTGGGTTTCTTACCTCTCCATATCTCATATGGAGTGCTAGATACAGATTTAGAAGGTACTCTATTCAAGATAATTATTGCGGTCTCTAAAGCATGACCCTAGAAGGAAATAGGCAACTCAGTGAAGCACATCATGGATCGCACCATATCTAATAAGGTACGGTTCCTTCTTTCGCTACACCATTTAATTGTGGTGTATAAGGAGGTGTCCATTCAGAGATAATTCCCTTTACCTTAAGATGGTCTAAAAATTCATTGGATAAGTATTCTCCTCCTCGATCAGATTGAAGGATTTTTATACTTTTTTTAGTTTGTTTTTCGACCATACTTTGATACTCTTTGAATTTATCAAAGGCTTCGAATTTATGTTTCATAAGATACACATATCCAAACCTAGATAAATCATCTATAAATATAATAAAATAAGAGTATCCACCTCTGACCTGGGTTGTCATAGGGTCACATACATCTGTATGTACAAATCCTAACAACTCGTTTGTCCTATCTTCATGTCCACTAAATGAAGTCTTGGTCATTTTACCTATGAGACATGATTCACAAGTTTCTAATGATTCACAATCATAAGGATCAAAGAATTATTTTTTGTACAACTTGTTAATCCTGATCTCACTAATATGACCAAGTCGACAATGCCAAAGTAAGGTATTATTTACATTATCTCTCTTACGTTTACTATTTTCATCAACATGAAAAATACTATCATTCAAGTATAAAGTCAACAAACCATTGTCAAAAATCCATGGCAAATTATTTCATTAAAAAAATTAATCAAGCAACCATTGCTCGTTACAAATATTTGATATCCTTGTTTTATCAACAAGGGTACAGATACAATATTTCTAATGATCTTAGGCATGTAATAACAATTTGTTAGCTCTAAGATCTTCCCAGAAGAAAACTTCAAGATATTTGTCCCTACAGCTTCTGCTTGGATAGACTCTCCTCCAGCACCGTAGAGCTCGAAGTCTCCCTTCCTCAAACTTCTAATTTTCTGCAGCCCCTGCAATGATTTGCAGATATGAAAATCACAGGCGTATCTAATACCCAAGAGTTTGAAATGGAAGAATTCAATGATAATATTGTATGTATCTCATACATACCTTTTGGTGCATTATTTGCACCAGTCTTCACTGTTGCAAGGTAAACCTTGCAATTCCTTTTCCAATGACCTGCCTTGCCGCAGTGAAAGTAGGTTGACTGTCCGGAGGTCTTCTTTCCTTTCTTCCTCTTATTTATACCACCTTTAGGGTTCAGCCTTTTTTAGAACCCTTTTTGCCTGCTTTCTTCTTAGAGATCCCATCCACAAGAAGAAGAGGAGCCTTATCCTTCTTGATATGGCTTTCTGCTGTCTTGAGCATATTTAACAACTCAGGCAAGGAAGAATTCAGTTTGTTCATGTGATAGTTCACAACAAACTGAGAAATGATTCTGGAGTGATTGCAGGATTAGATCCTGACTCAACTTCCCATCCATAACAAAACCTAATTGACCTAATCGAGTGATCAGGTCAATAACCATCAAAACATGATTTTGTACGAATGATCCTTTTGCCATTCCAGCACGGAATAACTGCTTAGATATCTCATATCTAGTAGTCTTCTTTTAAATTGAGTGTCCATGCTATCATGTTGCCTCTGCAACTCATTTGTCATAGAGGCAAGTATGATACACTTGACAGTTAAAGAATCATTTTGCCACATCCTATATGTGGCTTTTTCTTCCTCTGTGGCATCCTCCCCAACTGGCTCAATGTCAGGGGTATCGAGGATGTAAGAAAGCTTCTCTTGACTAAGTACTATTTTAAGATTTTTTAACCAGTCCACATAGTTGGTACCAGTCAATTTATTTGTATCCAAAATGGAGCGAAGTGAAAGTGAAGAAGCCATTAATCTACATAATAAAGAATATTACATAAGCAAATAACTCAAGATGATATGCACAATTAAATTAGGACTTTAATTTTATTGTGTCTCTCACTATTTTATCAGACATCATAACCTTCTAGTATGATGTTCGAGAAAATCCTGATTGATTTTTTAGTGGGATTGAGACCCTAATTCCTTATAAAAGATCTTGTAGTTGCACAACAAATCTTTTATAAGTTTAAAAGTAGGAAACTCTTTCCAATTGCATCTCATACAATTCTCAATAAAAACCTGGCCTCTAAAATATTAATAGCCTTATGTTTACACAACAAACCATAATGTTTTAGTTAAGTAGGACCCTTCATTTCAATACAATCAAAATAGAATATAAATGCTCTTGCGGTTACACAACAAAGCATTATACTCAAAAATGCTGTAAGCATTCGATACGCCAGAACAATATTATGTCAGTTTCCATAATTGATCTTATGTTACACAACAACCTAATATGGTTCGTGACATAATAATATCCTAGCATGAAGGAAGGCCATAATGTAGTAAATATAACACCAAGCATCCCAGCCAAGAATTAAATTAATTTAATCAGTCAGGTAAGTGGGAGAGAGGTGGGGGTCCTCCCGTTGCTTTTCTTAGATACCAATAAATTGGTCAGGTCAGACAACGGAACCAATTAGAAACCACGTTCTCTTTACCAATCATGGACCACTTTTCTAGACACCGATTGATCAATTAGACATCTGGACTGGTTTTGCTATTGGTTAATTACACTACAACTTAATATCATTTTACAGAGGGTTTTTCAAGTCTAATGCACATTTAATTTCTATATCATACTAAATACATGAAAAAAAGAAATTAGCATCATAATGAACATAATTCAATATGACAAAGCAACATTCCATAATTATATACATCATAATTTTAATTATGAAATAATGAATATGATCTCATCATATTAATATCATATAAAAATTATAAATTATGATCATATCAAATTTATAATATTGCCATTAAATCATTAACATATCATCATATGATTTAATTCTAACAAGGTTGCTCTGATACCACTGTAAGGTTTAGTGTCAAGGCAGAAGCACGGATTTCAAAGCAATTATTATGAAATCATAAAACTAAAACCTAACTCCAAGATCACCTTATCAGAATTTAAACCATATAATATGCATTAATATCATAATATAAGGTATAGAAACATACCTCTTATCGCTAGACCCTAATTTGTGCTCGGTCGCCGGCAGCAGTCCGTCAGGGTTTCAGCAGATGCCCAAGTGTTCACCCTCCAATGTTGATCCACACAGGGACTAGATCAACCCATAGCACCTATTTAAAAATATTCTCTATAATTAAATTCTAATTTATCAGAATTTAAATACAATTTGGGCAGAATCTCCTTTCTTGGCTTTGCTGTCACATTGTTGGACCTTTTCTTGCCTTCCTTTCTTGCTCCTTGTCACCTTAATTTTTATTCCAATTCTCTAAGCCTTTTGGAAGACTTCTTGTCCTTTATCAGGACCTTGTCTAGGCTAGAGAAGAAGAATAAAAAGAATTGGACAAGATGAGCCTATTGTAAGAAAGAAGGAAGAGTTTGGAATGAGCGATGACTCCTCGGCGTGCACCCCTATTTATATTGCACGTAGGGGTGCAAACCAAGCATCTCACACCCACTCACACCTCATCTCATGCCTTCTCTCAATTTCTCACACTCCATTTGATGAGAAAAAGCCATGTGGACATCAAAGTTGGGTTGAAGAGGCACCTTATTTCAGAAGGACTCTTCAAACTCAACTTATGGTGTTCACATGAGAAGTCGCAATGCTTCTCTTATTGGCACCATCAACCCATGCCTTTGGATCTGGAAGGAAGCTCATCCAATGGCCAAGATAGAGGGTGCCAACTTCAGGAAGGGCAGAAGAGATAAGGGGCATGGAACAATTCAAAACAACCTTGAGATTTGACTTGGTCCAAAGGGGCGCTTCCAAAGGGTGGCGCATGGCTTCATCCTTATCTCTTCTCCTAACTATTCTATGAGAAGTTTAATACTCAGAAAGACTCTTAGGCACCTCCTAAGATTTTTGAAAACCTTTCATAGAATAAAAGCCATGGAGAAAAATAGATAAGACCAAGTTAAGGGGGGCGCCAACTCCATCCATGCACCATGTGGCACATGCGCATGGATACATCCTTATCTCTTCTCCTAATTTTTCTATGAAGAGTTTAATACTCAGAAAGACTCTTAGGTGCCTCTTAAGATTTTTGAAAATTTTTGTGGAATAAAAGCCATGGAGAAAATAGATAAGACCAAGTTAAGGGGTGCCAACTCCCTTCATGCGCCATGTGGCACATGCGCATGGATTTAAATCCACACGCCAAGAGAGAGACTCTTAGGCATGTGGTTCCCTGGTTTTTGGCACCCAACAGTAAGCCAAATCAGAATACTTCAAATTCATTTCAAGACCAAATCCAATTTGACTCAAATTGGTTCTAAATTAGTCCAAATCGAAACCCGATTCGAATCTGATTCGAATCTAGATGCTAGGGTTTGCAACATGTGCTAGCATGTTTAACTTGCAAACATGGTTTAATTAAATTAAACCTATGATCAATTCCCTTGTGTGTGACCCATTGGGTTCCACATCTAGCTAGCAGTGAGTCCAGGTGCAATTTGACCTAATTTGGTTAGAACACAACCGAGCCGATTTAGGTCAAATCAAGCTGACCCATTTCGATCAATCAGAACAGCTTCTAATTAATGATCGAATTAAACTTTTTAATTCAATCAAACTCAAAGAATGATTGACGTCTAGCAACGTATCATATCTACCTAAAGATATAAATTTTGATGGAAATATCAAAAATACCCTTCAGCGAAAAATTATAGTGCAACTTGATCTTACGATCATCCTGCATCCCGAATATATGTTTGGGTATGAAAAAATATCAAATCTAATTTTATATTTATATTTCTCTTGATCAGATAATAATGATTCGATTTATAAAATATTAAAAACCATTTCTAATTTTTCATAATGCTCTGATCAAAGTTTCCTGAATCATTATTCGATCGAAGCAGATAGGATGCGATCTCCTCTTACTAGGAGTGATCGTTTCCATATTGACCTACTCACAACCTTCATAAGCAATCGTCATATCCAGAACACCCTGTACATGATTAAATCATGAATGAGTATGATCCAAAATATGGATTCATGCTTATAAGGTTCTATGGCAGTCTCAGGTCAAAAGATTTACATGCACAATTTCCACTATGAGAAACATCTGTTGACATGTAAATAAGACTCCATCAGATGTTATTTAATTGGATCAATTGAGTGAACTCATTCTCTAATGAGCACTTATATCTTTATATTAGTGTCATACACAAGTAATTATGAGATCAATTACCATCTCCATCGAGATACACAGGATGTACTAGTTTTACCAGAAACATTGATCTCCTACTCAATGTTCATCGACTAGAAAAATTTAAAATTAGGATTTTAAGGTTTTAGGTCTCACTGGTATGATCACATCATAACCCTAAAACTATAGCCCTAATTTATGGGGTTCATCATAATCAAAAAATGACACAGCATATGATGAACTAAATGCTTTTATTTATTTAAAACATCCATACATGAGTTGGGAGACAAAAGAATATCTATCAAATTACACATTTTGATTGGCTTATAGGGCATATTTCTTTCTCCAGAGGCACACGCACCCTGGAAAGAGCATAGAGAATGAGGCCGCACCCCTCTCTCTTATTTGCATGGAGAGCAAGAGAGAGGGTGTGTGCCCCCTCTCTTGCATGCATGAGAAGGTTTAGTGGGGTGCCAACCTCTACTTTCCTTGTTGGTTATGGGCCTTTCCAATTGGGCTTGATTTTCTTTGGAAGAAAATTAGCAAAGGAGTAAAGAGTCCATATGAGATAAGGACTTGCTTCTTAACCCTGTTTGGAGTTTGATTAGGACTCTAATAAGGGATGTATTTAAAGGGCACTCAATTAGGGTTTTGAAAAGAGATTGAAAATTCAGATCTAGAGCCCTTTCTCTCTGTGTCCATGCCCTCTTCTCCCTCTCCTCTCTATCCCATGCCCAAGGGTTGGGTGCCCCACTTCTCCACATGTCCAAAGTAGTTGGGCGATCTAGTTCTATGTCAAGAAAAGAAAGGCTGCGGTTCAAGTGTTAGATCATGGAAGGAGAAAGATCAACCATTGACCAAAGATCCAAAAGGTTGGGATTCATCTTGGAGAAGATAAATCTACAATAAAAAAGATTCAAGATTGATCCCGATGGATACCTGTAGAGGCCAGATATTTGTGTGGCTAGATCAGGATCGTAGACATCTCAAGATCCAAATCTTGAAGAAATAAAAGTATAATTTAGATATAGATTTAATCCTCTTCTTGAAATCAGATCTTGTATTTATTTCATAGTGTTGGTGCAGAATTTCGTTGAAGTTGGAGAAGCTGGAGCTGGGATGATCGAGCTGCCGTCGGGACCTACAAAGAAAGTCTAAACCAGAGTTGGGGGTGCTCCGGCAAGACCCTCCGACGCTCAAGTCAGTACTCTGCTTCAACAAAAATGGAGTGCTCGAGTAAAAATTTTGGCAGAGTTTTGAGATAGAGTTACCAGCTTAGAGAAGAATATATCTGGGGGGTCCTTATTTATAGACGAGGGTGTAACTGACCGACAGCGATGTCTGTAACCATCTTGTAGTGGACCACTCAGAGCCGTGTGGAGTTTGTTACGGAGAGTAGTGCATCAGGGGTTGTTTAGGGCCACGTGGAGCTAGTTGCGGAGAGTGGAGTGGTGTCCATTGTCGGGACTTGCCAGAGAGAGGTGGGGCTGCATGGAATCCGTTGCAGCGAGTGGAGCAGGATGGCGGCTTTTGTCGTGGCTTGTCAGAGAGTGGTGGAACCACGTGAAATCTATTGCAGCGAGTGGAGTAAGGTATTGGCCCTTGTTGTGGCTTGCCAGAGAGTTTGGATCCATTGGCTGAAGCTCGGTTGGGATGCCTGATGGAGCAGAATGGCTCTTTACATCATCATTCTAGGAGAGGCTCGGATGTCCCGAGGTCGCTGACAAATCTACTATTGTCGGACGCTTCGGGTGCTGACATTTCAGGCGGGAGTCACCTGCTGTAGGAGCTCGGACAGAGATTTTTGTTGATGAAGTCTGGAGAAGTCCGTCTGGGATTTATCTGATGCGGGAGCTTCTTCAGTCTTTCCTTCCTGGCTTTAGGCATCTGTCGAGTCATCCTCATCTCTGTACCCTCGCATCCCTCGACCAGCTTGGATTAGCCTCAAAGCCTTCTCTGCTTTTGCGGCCCCGTTTGTAGATTGTGCTAGTCTTCCTTCATTGCAGATATGGGCGCGGATGCGGCTCTGATGTTAGCCCAGAGCCTGAAAGCCCACGAGCGGGAAGACGCTGTAACTTCTGGGTTGGCGAAGAAGGTGAGGGTAGAAGAGACAGATCTGGCTGCATTTCACCTTGATGGCCTAGAGCCCGCGCTTATGTCACATCTTCGACTGCGAGGGCTTCCCAGTGCACATCATCGTGAGGGAAAACTTGACCTCAGGAAGAAGGTCATGCCCGCCGTCACTGTAAGGGGGAACCTGACCTCAGAAAGAAGGTCATGCCCACCGTCATCGTGAGGCAGCAGAAACCATAGCATGGCAAAGACGGCATCTACATGTACTTTGAAGATAATGCTGGAGTAATTGCTGATCCGAAAGGAGGACTGGAAGAAGAAGCCAAGTACTTGAAGTAATTCTCGATGATTGCTGGAACCGAGAGTTCGAAGTCTGATGAAGCCAAGCTTCCTTAGAGCTATTTGTTTTTTTTTTTTTAAGACTTTGTAACATGCACTTTGCCAATAGAATGAGAAGAAATTTTTTGTTACCTCGTCCCCCCCCCCTTTTTGGGCCTTCAAGGCTTTGTAATGTATACTTCACCAATGAAATGAGAATAAAATTATTTTTACCTCGCCCATTCTGGTATTAACGATTATTTATCGGACTCCTTTTGTCTTTCATCGTGTTCGATGCCGATGCTGTTTGGGGTTCCCGATCGTTGCAGTGTCGATTTGCCCTTTGGTTTATGACTGTAGGTTCTTTCGAGGTCATTTGAGTTTGATGCTTTCTCTCGGTGCTCGAGCTTGGAAGTCCGAACTTCTCGTTACCTTGAAGAGGTCGATTTATCCTCGGCCCATGTTAGGTTCCCTCTTAGCGACTGGGATGAAGTTCCTTATGTCTTTGATGTAGTTTGTTTTTATTTGTCGCAGAAGTAGTTCGTCGGCCTTTCTCTTTCATCCTCCCCTTTTCCTTTCGTGTTCAAGTGAGGGTTTCCCCCTACTCTTAACGGGGTCGTGAAAGCGTAGAGGTGTCATTGAGGAAGCTTTCCTCCTTGTCGATCAACCAAGTCTTTGTTTGCATCAGGACAAGGTCTTCCCCTTGTTCTCGACAGTCGGATTCAGCTCGTGTTAGGATGAGGTTCTCCTCCTATTCCTAACAAGGCTGTGGGGGCACATCAGGGCCATTGTGAGGGCCTCTCCCCCATCCGGTCTTTTAAGAAATCGAGCCTTCGGCTTTGCTCATGTTAGGATGAGGTTCTCCTCCTGTTCCTAACAAGACTGTGGGGGCACATAAGGGCGTTGTAAGGGCCTCTCCCCCCATCCAGTCTTTTAGGAAATCGGGCATTTGACTTTGCTCATGTTAGGATGAGGTTCTCCTCCTGTTTCTAACAAGACTGTGGGGACACATCAAGGCTGTTGTAAGGGCCTCTCCCTCCATCCAGACTTTTAAGAAATCGGACCTTCGACTTTGCTCATGTTAGGATGAGGTTCTCCTCCTGTTCCTAACAAGGCTGTGGGGGCACATCAGGGCCGTTGTGAGGGTCTCTCCCCCCATCCGATCTTTTAGAAAATCGGACCTCCGACTTTGCTCATGTTAGGATGAGGTTCTCCTCCTGTTTCTAACAAGACTGTGGGGGCACATCAGGGCCATTGTGAGGGCCTCTCCCCCCATCCAGTCTTTTAGAAACCGGACCTTCAACTTTGCTCATGTTAGGATGAGGTTCTCCTCCTGTTTTAACATGATTCGTAGATTTTTTGAGTTCCATGGTCAAGGAAGCTCTACTCCTCCGAGCTCTTTTAAATAGTATGTTTCGGGCCGGACTACCTCCTTGACTTCATATGGGCCTTCCCAGTTTGGGGCAAGTTTCCCTTGATTCTGAGGTTGTGAGGCAGCGGCTCGCCGTAACACCAGGTCCCCCGCTCTGAAGACTTTGCTTTTGACCCGGGAGTTGTAGTAGCGGGCTACTTTCTGTTTGTAGGTCGCCATCCGAACTTGTGCCGTCTCCCACTTTTCTTCTAACAAGTCGAGGTTGGTCTTGAGATCCTGCAGGTTGTGCTGTTCGTCGAACGCCATGACTCGTGCTGACGGAAGCTTGAGTTCTATTGGGATCATGGCCTCTGTCCTGAAGCTAAGGCAAAGGGGGTCTCCCCCGTGGGCAATCTCTGAGTAGTCCGGTATGCCCACAACACATGATAGAGCTCGTCAGCCCAAGTTCCCTTTGCCTTTTCAAGTCTCGCTTTGATGCCCTGCAACAGAGTCCTGTTGGTCACCTCGGCCTCGCCATTTGCCTGAGGATGGGCCACTGAAGTGAAGTTGTGGGAGATGTTTAGGTCCTCACAAAATTCAGCAAACTTTGCTCCAGCAAATTGTCGCCCATTATCAGTGATGAGGATTCTGGGTAAGCTGAACCTGCAGACAATCGACTTCCAAATGAAGTCCTGCACTTTGGCTTCCTTGATTTTTGCCAAAGGTTCAGCTTCGACCCACTTGATGAAATAGTCTATTGCCACCAGGAGGAACTTTCGCTGCCCTGATGCCATGGGAAAAGGTCCGAGGATATCCATCCCCCATTGTGCGAACGACCACGGGGCACTCAATGGTGTCAGTTCAGAGGCAGGTTGCCTTTGTATATTGGCATATCTCTGACACCGGTCACATCTTCGGACATATTCGATGGAGTCATGGTACATGGTATGCCAATAATAACCTTGTTGGAGCAGCTTATGGGATAAAGACCTGGCCCCCATGTGATTTCCACAGACTCCCTAATGTACCTCCCTCAAGGCGAAGTCGGCTTCGGAAGGCCGGAGATATTTCAAGAGGGGCAAGGAGTACGACCTCTTATATAGCTTGCCTTCGTAGAGGATATATCAGGAAGCCTGGTTCTTAAGCTTTCGAGCCTCTTTTGCATCAGCAGGAAGAACCCCATCCTTGAGGTATGTAACTAGTGGGTCGACCCAACTGGGTTCATAGCTGATCTCCATCACAGACTGTGATTCTTCCATGCTTGGGCACTTCAAAACCTCGAAAAAGACTTCCTTAGGCAGTTCGGCCAGAGCCAGTGTAGCCAACTTGGAGAGAAGGTCGGCCCTTGCATTTTTCGATCTCGGGATCTGCCTGATGTCAAAGCTGCCGAAGGTAGGGATGATCTCCCTTATCCTTTTGAGATATCTAGCCATACTGTCCTCCCGAGCTTCATAATTTCCACTGACCTATCCCACTACTAATTGAGAATCACTGTAGGCTTGAAGCCGATCTACTTCTTATTCTTTGGTGACCTTCAGTCCCGCAATCAGAGCTTCATATTCTGCTCCATTATTTGTTGCAGAGAACTCGAAGCGTAGTGCATACTCTACGACAATTCCATCTGGATTGACCAAGATCAGGCCCGCACCTGCGTCTGACATGTTGGAGGTACCATCCACGTAGAGGGCCCAAGAACCATCAGGGAGATCGGCTCTTTCTTCGAGGGAGTTCGGCCGAAGCTCGGGATTATCAGCTTCATCTTGTCCAAGTTTAGCCTCCTCTGGGATAGTGCATTCCACCATGAAGTCTGCTAATATCTGGGCTTTGATCGCTTGCCGAGGTTGATAGTTGATGTCGAACTCTGTAAGCTTGACTGTCCATTTCGTGATTCTCCTAGAGGCATCTGCTCGATGCAGAACCGCCTTGATCGGTTGGTCGGTGAGCAGCGTTATGGTGTGCCTTGAAAGTAAGGTCAGAGCCTTCGAGCTGCAATCAACAAGGTGTAAGTTAGTTTCTCTAACTTAGTATATCTGGTTTTGGCATCTCTCAATACTCAGCTTATGTAGTAGATCGGCCGTTGGATTTTCGCTTCTTCCTTGATCAGAACTGCAGCGAGGGCCACAGGGGAGACCGCCATGTATAGAAATAATTCATCTCCAGGCTCGGACTTTGCCAATAATGGTGATGAGCCGAGGTAGTTCTTCAGCTCTTCGAATGCCTACCGACATCCAACGGTCCAACAGAAGTTCTTGGGCTGCTTGAGGGTCCGAAAGAAAAGTAGGCATCGCTTGGCCGATCTCGAGATGAAACGATTTAGAGCCGCTACTTTCCCGGTGAGGCGCTAAACCTCCTTTATTGACCTCAGGGCAGTCATCTCCTGGATGGCGTAAATCTTTTTTGGATTTGCCTTGATCCCATGCCCCGATACCATGAAGCCCAAAAATTTTTCGGAGGTTACTCCAAAAGCGCATTTGGCTGGGTTTAGCTTCATCTTGTATTTTCGAAGGGCACTGAAAGTCTCCTCAAGGTCGGCGACGTGGTTCACCGAGGATCTGCTCTTTACGAGCATGTCGTCCATGTAGACCTCCATGTTGTGGCCGATCTGCTCTTTGAAAATCTTATTCACTAGCCGCTGATATGTCGCCCCTGTATTTTTGAGGCCAAAAGGCATGACCTTGTAAAAATAAAGGCCACGGTTAGTTATAAAAGTGGTTTTTTCTTCGTCCTCAGGCACCATCCTGATCTGATTGTAGCCGAAGAATGCATCCATGAAGGTGAGAAGCTCGTGGCCCGAGGTTGCATCTATTAGTTGATCGATTCTGGGTAGAGGGTAACTATCCTTCGGGCAGGCTTTATTCAGTTTTTTGAAGTCTATACACATCCTCCATTTGCCGTTTGCCTTCTTAACCAAGACCACATTGGAAACCCAGCTCGGATAGTTGACCTCTCTGATGAACCCAACTTTCAGGAGTTTATCAACCTCCTCAGCTATTGCCACCTGTCTCTCTAGTGCATGACTTCAAACTTTTTCCTTCGTCGGCCGGTGTTTGGGATCGGTGGCCAGGCGGTGTTGCATGACTTCAGCATCGATCCTTGGCATGTCGCTGGAGTCCAAGCAAAAACTCCATATTTTTTTGCAGAAAATTGATAAGCTGCATCCGCACCTCCTTCCCCAAGTTGGAGCCGATCTTCACCACGTGTTCCTCATTCCCATCATTCAAAGGAATTGAGACAAGATCTTCCATTGGCCCACCCCGTTCTTCTGTCAGGTCATCGCGGGTGTCCAATCCATCAACCAGACAGGGGTCAGGCTGACCACTTCTCTGCAGGGCTATATTATAGCAATGCCTTGCCAGGGCTTGATCTCCCTTAACTTCTCCGACCCCCTGGTTAGTAGGGAATTTCAATTTCAGATGGTAGGTTGATACTACAGCCCGGAGAGCATTGAGGTCAGGTCGGCCGAGAATTGCATTGTAGGCTGACGGCGCCTTCACCACCAGGAAATCCACCAGAGCCCTGGATTGTTTTGGATATCGACCTGCAACTACAGTCAAGGTTATTACTCCTCCATCGGGATAGCATCACCGGTAAACCCTACTAAAGGGGAGCTAATCGGCCCCAAACGACCGTCTGGGATGGACATTTTTTAGAAGATGTCGTAAAACAAAATATCAGCCGAGCTTCCACTATCAACAAGAATGCGGCGTACATCATAATCAGTAATATTTAAAGAAACTACAACCGCATCATTATGGCGAAACAGGATCTCGCGGGCATTTTCTTCAGTAAAGGTTATGGGTCCTTCGGTTCATTGCCGCTTGGGCAGTCCGATCGATCCGCTGGTCGCTCCCTTCTGGGGCTCTCCAGAGATGGTGTAGACGATCCTGATTGGAGGCCGATTTTCAGGTTGTTCTTCCCTCCTCAGCAGCTCCGGTCGTGGCAGGGCCCTCGGTCGATTCTCCCTACCATCAGGCCGACGTCGGATGAATTTGTCACCACTGTTGTCGGAGGAGGAGGAGAGGCTTGGGAAACTGGAGGTGGGTCGGAGCCTGAGATCTGATCGCGGAGGCCGTGGATCGCCTGGTGGATGCTCTGCAGGGAGGCATCAGGTGAAGATCTAGTAGAAGAAGGAGAAGAGGATGTCGGAGAAGATGACCGAAATCAATCCCATTGAGCACTCCTTTAAGAACAAGGGTACTGTAAAGACACAGCCCCTTCCTCTAGCGCCAATTCTGTTGGTGCAGAATTCCATCGAAGTCAGAGAAGTTGGAGTTGGGATGACCGCAGCGCCGTCGGGACCTGCAAAGAAAGTCTAAACCAGAGTTGGAGGTGCTCCGGTAAGACCCTCCAATGCTCAAGTCAGTACTCTGCTTCAAAAGAAATGGAGTGCTCGAGTGAAAATTTTGGCAGAGTTTCGAGATAGAGTTACCAGCTTAGAGAAGAACATATCTGGGGATCCTTATTTATAGATGGAGGGTGTAACTGACCGACAGCGATGTCTGTAACCATCTGGTAGTGGACCACTCAGAGCCGCATGGAGTTTGTTACGGAGAGTAGTGGCGTCAGGGGTTATTCAGGGCCACGTGGAGCTAGTTATGGAGAGTGGAGTGGTGTCTGTTGTCGGGACTTGCCAGAGAGAGGTGGGGCTGCATGGAATCCATTGCAGCGAGTAGAGCAGGATGGCGGCTTTTGTCGTGGCTTGTCAGAGAGTGGTGGAACCGCGTGGAATCTGTTGCAGCGAGTGGAGTAAGGTAGTGGCCCTTGTTGTGGCTTGCCAGAGAGTTTGGATCTATCGGCTGAAGCTCGGCTGGGATGCCTGATGGAGCAGAATGGCTCTTTACATCATCGTTCTAGGAGAGGCTCGGATGTCCCGAGGTCACTGATGAATCTACTATTGTCGGACACTTCGGGTGCTGACGTTTCAGACGGGAGTCACCTCCTGTAGGAGCTCGAACAGAGATTTTTGTTGACGAAGTTTGGAGAAGTCCGTCTGGGATTTATCTGATGCAAAGCTCATCTGAAGATCGTCAATCGGGGAAGTCTGATTTTATGGGGAGCCTGGTAGGAGGTCGGCCGGCGATGGACTTCGGATAGCGCTGGGGAGGCTCAGCAGACATCAGAGGTGATCGATTATCGCAAGGACCCAGTTGCTGGAGCTCATCCGTCATAGAAGCTCGTCCGAAATCCATCTACTGGAGAAGTTCGGACGGGCTTCGGTTCTCGTGAGAGGTCGAAAAGGGGCCGCTTATTGTAGGAGCTCCGATGAGGACCAGTTGTCGCGGAAGCTTGGAGTAGTGTCCCACTATAGAAGCTCGTCCAGAGCCCACTCGCTACGGGGTAGCTCGGTTGAAGTCTACCTGTAGTAGAAATTCGGAAGAAATTTGTTTATAGTAGAGGCTTGAGTCGAAATTTGCTTACAGTCGACGTCTGGGATAGACAGCCCGCTATAGGAGTTTGGAGTAGACTGTTCATAGTAGAAGTTCGGCTCTCACAGGAGCTCGATCGGGATCCAGAAGGCGGTCTATCGCCGTAGAAACTTGGAAGGAGTCTGGTTACTGTAGAAATCTCATTGTCGGGGAAGCTCGGATGCTGACGAAGCCCGGAAGAAGTTCGAAGTAGGGTCATCCGTGTCGGAAGAAGTCCAAGAGAGACTTGGGGAATGGTTGGCTGCTGTAAGAGGTCGACTGTCAGTGAGGCCCAGAGGGCCTTTGGGGCAGCCCGGTGGGTTAACATAGAAGTCCATTGTCAGAGAAGTCCGGATGGTCATGGGAGTTCGGAGAGGCGCCACATACAAGGTCGGGAGCCGGAAGAGCCCCGAAGGATCGGTCTTTTACAAACTTCGGCCAGGGGGGTATTTTATACCTAACACATACCATGCTTTGAAAGATCTCGAGGTGATTGTAGGATTAGATCCAAGCATGTCTAGAATTAAAATTATTTTAATCTTACTATTTCACTGCATAGTTTCAAGAGATGAAAAAAATTTATATACGAAAAATCACCTAATCCAATAGTGGTATCAGAGCCATGGCTTTTTAACATATATGAGATACATTCAGATCTGATTTCTATTTAGATCTAAAAGTTAGTTTCAGATTTGGATTATTTAATCTTGATTTGCTGATTAAATTTGATTAAAAAATATAATTTCATGCATGTGATACATAGATCTGATTTTACTTGCATATGTGATACGTTAGTATAGATTAGTGACTTAATAGCCTAGTACTCTTCAAGATCTATGGTAAAGGCCATCCTGTCATAGAGGCATATGGTGGAAGGGGTGCCTACATGAATCAAGAGGAAGAACCATAAAAATTTTTAGGTTTTGGAAACTATTTTCAAAATAAGTAAATCAAAAATTATTAGATCTAAAATTAAGATGTTGAACATTTTTGAAAATATTTTCAAATAGTTTTAATCATCTTTCTAAATCTCATTTTGCATGTATGAAACATGTGCCATGTTGGTTTTAGATCTAAAAATTATATATGGATATATAGTTCATAGATTTTAGATCTAAAACACCATATATGAGATATATGATAATAGGTTTAGATCTGAAATTATTTCAAGATCATAAGCCATTAATTCATGCACTTAAACTTAATCTAAAAACTATTTTTAGAATCCAAATTTTAAGTTATGCATGAAAGTATGGGCAGAACAATTAGGTCTAATGATTGGACTATAATTAGGATCTCTGATTAGATCAGGTTAGAACCCTTATCGATTTGAGCAGTTGATCGAACCTAATCAATAATTGATTAGGATTAGATCAAAGGACTCAAGATTGAGTTTAGTTTTAGTTGGTTGTATTGATTCACATTTTGATGTAAATTGATTGACTCAAGATCTAATTCGGCTCAATGGATTGAGCTCGAGTAGCTAGGCTGACCTATTCAATTCTAATTGATCAATTGGTGTCTAAGACAAGTCTCGACTGTGGTTTTTAATTGGGAGCATGCTTATCTGGCCATTTTGATGGTGTCTAAGATAAATATCGACGGACTCTCCCATCGACCTCACTTATTTGGCCAACTTGGTCGATTAAGTTTTGAATAAGATTGCTTAGTCATTTATGTTCACCCATGTTGACTAGAATTGTCAGATAAGATATTATGTTGACCCAAATATGGTTAGTCAGATATGAGATCGTGCTAATTAGATGAGATCTGAACCCAAATCTCTCCAAAAATATTAAGTCCTAGGTCTTCCACCATTGTAGGTGTGTGGATATCCTACTGGTGTTGACTTTTCTCGACTAGTTATAATAGTTCAGTTGCATTGGAAAGACACAACCATCCTATTAACATGAGATGTTGCTAGGTAATGATAGGGTTGGGCCCAATAATCTAAAGAATAATTTCTACAAGTCAATCATATATGGGATGTAGAGGATATTTTCTATAATTTATCTTCCAAACTCATGTAATTGATATTAATATTATTAATAAAATAATATTTTTATTGCATCTTATTATTTTTAAGATTATAATGAATGCCATAGGTCTGAGCAATGATTTTAGGGCCATGATGAGATCATAACAGTGATACTTAAAATCTTGATAGCCATGATCTAAAATATTTTCAGTCATTGGTTCATTGAGTTGAGAATCAATGATACCGATAAGACTGGATGTCCTATGTATGCTCAGAGATGAGGGTGGTTGATCTCACAACCACTTATGTGGTGACACTAATACAAGAATGTGTGTGCTTATTAGAGAATGAGTTTACTGAACAAACCTGCGAGAGAACATCTAATGGAGTCTTATTTACATGTCAGCTGATGATTCTTTAGTGGGAGTTGTGTAAGTGATCCTTTGACTTGAGATCGCCATGGTACCTTGTGTACATGAATTCATATTTTGATTCACTCTCTAACATGATTTTCTAATCCTTGTATGAGATATTCTAGATGTGGTGAAGTATGTATGGAGGTTGTGAGTGATCAATAAGGGATTAGTCACTCCTAATAAGAGGAGAGAACATCCTATGTGATATCATAGGTTGATGATTCTAGAAGTCTTTGGTCAAAGCAAGATGATAATTAAAAAAGATATTTTTAATATATTATTAACAAAATCATCACCTTCTGATCGAGATACATATAGATAAGCAATTGATTTGATATATTTTCATATCTGCAGCTCATCTGAGATGTTTTTCACTGAAAGATTGAATTATATGGTAACTTACCATTGAAGGATATTTTGTTAATTTTTATCAAAATTTTAAATTTTTTAGATAGTCATGATATATTACTAGATATCAATCTTGACTTATAGACTCATCATAATTAAAAAAATTAATTAAAAATAGTTCTAGTTGATTGGGACACTTCGACTGACCTAATCTGATCGGATTAGAATTACGTCGAGTTTGGATCCACTGCTGGTTAGATTTAGAACTCAATGGGTCACACACATTGAGATTTAATCTTAGTCTAATTTAATTAGAATTTAATATAAATTTTAAGGATTAATTTGATATGCTAGCACATTGTATCAATCCAAGTTTCTAAATTGGTTTAGTTCAAAGTGTTTGAGCTAAACTAGACCAATTATCGTTGACCTAATGAGATTGGATCCAATTTAATTGGGTTCTTATCCAACTTAGAATAGTTTCAAGTATAGAAAGAGTCCTCTATGTCCACTAGGTTTCACATCAAAATAAAATTACCACCCCCTCTTAATTAACATGAGAAGGTGAAGAGTCCTTCTTAATGAAGGCTCTTATCTTATCCTATTGCCTAGTATTCTCATCCAGAACCTTAATAAATTCATGTTGATTTTTTATGGAAAATTTATGAGGTGTAGAAGAGGAGTCCTTCTATGTGAAGGCTCTCCTATACCAAAAATAATTCACAATGATTTATTTCACTATGTGAGAAGGTGGAGCACCAAAGGTTGGCGCCCCTTGGTCCTTCTTTACGTCTCATGGTCACCTATTTATATGGGGTGCCCCATATGGACCAGGTACTTGATTTTGGATAAAAATTAGAGCTAAGTGGTGTGTAAAGAAAAAAAAAATTCTGAAAAAAAATCTGAGAAAAAAGCAAGGAAAAATTGAGTGGCAAAAGTTGTAAGAAGGGTGGTGAGAAAATTAGCAAGTGTTGCTAGTTAGCCCTAGGGTTTGATTTTTTCCATATGTTGGAGTTCAAAATCAAGTCTTAGATTGTAAGACATCTGTAGAGTATCTTCTTGACATGTTTCTAATGGCAAGATCGAAGGTGACTGGGCTTTGGTGTGATCGTACATTAAATTCGAAGCTGGTAGTGTTCTTGAGAAGATAAGGCTGCGGCACCACACCGGTTTGGAAGGACCTTGGTCAATTTTCTTATAGATCATTGTTGAAAGACTTTACTTTAGAGTCTCATGGAGATCACCATCATGCTATATTGCTTTTTGGTGAAAGTATAAAATTCTTTACCTTTTCATACTTGTTTTGTTTTAATCGACATCGATAAGGTGATTCTAAAGTTTGGGTTTTGGCTCGATAGTTTTAACTGTTAAAACTGTTGATTTGTAAAAGAAGAGTGCCCAATAAGCCAATCATAAGGGTATTATGATGAAACTTTTCTTTATAATTTTTCAACTCATAAAATAATATTTATTATTTGAGATATTAATTCATCATATTAGCTACATTTTATTATGTCTAAGATTATGATGAACCCCAAAGATTAGGACAATGGTTTTAGAAGATATGAATGGGTCATACTGGTGAGACCTAAAATTCTAAAATCCTAATCTTAAACATTCCTGATCGTTGGAGCATTGAGTCGAAGATCAATATTTTGGATAGACTGGCACATCCTATATATGCTCAATGGAGAGGATGGCAGATCTCACTAGCCATTTGTGTGAGACACTAATATAAAGATGTGGGTGCTCATTTAAAAAATGAATCCACTGAATTGACTCCATAAAAGAGAACATCTTATGGAAGCCTTACTATCATGTTAAAGATGGTTCTCTAAGTGGGAGTTGTGCAAGTGATCCTTAGACCTGAGACCACCATAGAATCTTGTGCATAAAAACCCATATTTTGGTTCATACCCTGGCATGAAACTAAGATATGTACGAGGTATTTTGGATATGGTGGAGTATATATGGAGATTGTGAGTAGGTCAATATGAAATCGATCACTCCTAGTAAGAGGAGATCGCATCTTGTGTATTCTCAATCCTAGATGATTTGAAAAAAAATTTTTGGCCAAAAATAAAAGGAGATTAGAAAGTATTTTTAATACTTCTTTATTAGAGTCATCATTGGTTAATTGAGAATTGATATGAATATGTGTTTGAGTTTGACATGATTCCATACTCATGAACATATTCAGGGTGCAGGGATGATCGAAGGATTGAATTATATAGTAATTTATTACTGAAGGGTATATTTGGTATTTTATTAAATACCTACTGTTAGCTAGATGTGAAACCCAATGGATCACACCAATATAAAAATTGGCCAAGGACCCTTTTGAAAAAGGTTGATTGAAATTTTGGATTCAATCAGGGCTTCAGTAAGCATGCTAGCATGTGTGGAACCCTTGCTCTTTTGGAGGATAATTTGGTCTCATCCCTTGCTAATTAGCTAGCCCAATTTAGTATTTGGGTCAGATCATGTCACCTATAAGCAGTCCAAATTGGGGTGCCACATCCCATTTTAACACTAATTATAAAGAGTCTAAGTTGTGAAGGACTCTTGGCGCAAAACAGGTTCTGCGTACAAGTATTGGCGTGGGCAGAAGAAAAGAGTCCTTCTGGCATAGGATTAAGATATGTGTGATATTCTATGTCACCCTCCATCCTCTGATTCACATCCAAAGCATGAGATGTATTTTTTCTAAAATTTTTGGGGTGGAGAAAAATTGAAAAAAGGAAGGAAGTCTTGCATGTGCATGCAGAAGCGTCGCATCTCTTCAAGATTTGGAGAGTTCTTTCTTCATCAAATACTTTTAAAATAGAACAATTTTTGGTATTAATGTTTGCAATTTGACAGGCTATTTTTGATAATTTTTTTAGAATTTTTTCACACTTATCTAGATGCCAAACAGATGCCATAAGTTCCTCCTCATGCCTGCGCATGCAGTGATCAGACTTCACGTGAAAGGATGTGAGAACACATCCATTTATGAGAATTTTTATTCACTTATTATATATTCTAGAGTTATATTGAATCCTCTATCCACATAGATTTTTGAATATTTTTTTAATTTAAGAAAGGATGTAAAACATCCCTTCTCTGGTTGTGCACGTAGAGCAGGATGCTGATCGACGTATCATTGATAAGAGTCCTTCTGATTGAAGGAACTCTTATCTCTGATAATCAGATCAAATAGGCCTCTTGGATGAGGCACATCCCTCTCTTTTGGTAACCCTTTAGTGTCTAAAAATTGGCTGGGGCATTAGGTGTCTGAGGTATTCAGAAAGAGTTTTCAATTTTGTCTCGTTGCTCTCCTTTTCTCTTACAACCTATCTTAGTTTTAGGACAAGGCTTTGGGATTTAAGACAAAGTCTTATCTAGTCCTAACAAGGGTTGTGAGGGTCTTAAAAAAGGAGGATCAGAAGTTCAGAGGAGGTTCTGAGAGAGTGGAGTCAGTTGCTTAGAGAAACCTGACCGGTATGAAGCTAGTCGAGTTCTAATGGCTAGAACTCTTGAAGCAAGGTGAAGATGGAGCGCTGTCTTTGGTTTAGTTTTTGTGTGGATCACCATTAGAGGGCGGACACTTGGATGCCTCATAAAAATTAGATTAGCGCTACAGATGTTCTTCTGATCTTAATTTATATTTATTGTACTTTGATTATTATAGTCAAGGGTTTCTGGGCATTGGGGTTTTCGGTGCCTTAGGTATTTTGAATGAAAATTTTAAACATCTAATCCTTCTACTGCATCATCAAAATCCAACAGTGGTATCAGAACCTATCTTGATCTATATAATCAAAGGTTAGAATATTGTCTTGATTGTGATCAAACATGGGTTTTTGGTTTGGTTCAAGTCAGGTCAAGGGTTGAACCCGATTGAACATCCAAACCCTCGCATGTCTTAGAGATATATTTTAAATATAAAATGCATGATGGATGTATAAAATTTTCTTAGTAGCTTAGTACTCTATTAAGGTTCATCATCAGGCTGATCGGTCATAAGAGAAAGTAGGGTTCATATGAAGGAACCAGATCTAAGATTTCAAGGTTAGATCTTGAAACTTTTTCAAGATCAGGCAGCAGAAGACTAAAATAAATCAAAATTTATCTTATAAAACTAAAGAATTCCTAGATCTAAGATCCTATTATATGATTATTACATGATATTAAATCAGAAATTAAAATATAAAGAGCAAGAACTACATATTGATCATATCAACATGTTTCTATACTACATCTAATATATGTAAAATATAATAGATCAGATCTATTACCTTACAAGTTAGACATTCTAACTTTACTGATCTAGGCTTGAGGATGATGTTGCAAGCTACACATGCATTTGACCTCTAGGAGTCATCCACATGAGCCTACGAATCACGATCAGATGTCCTGATCCAGAAAATCAGCATAGTATGCTAGTACTGTGCTGATCCTTTTTCGATAGTCGATAAGATGCCTCCTTCTTCTTGATTTGGACTCTTTTAAAGATGAAAGTAGGAGAAGGAGTTTAGATGTGAGACACTCTTAGAAAACTCACAGATGGGAAGGAAAGAGGTGAACTCAACAACCCTAGAAGAAGACCATCTTCTTCTTCTCTTTGCTCTCACCTAGACACCTAGTTTTGTGTCTATTATATCTCCACGCCCAACACTCTTTCTCTTATTTTCACACACCCCAAAGGTATCTCAATGATATATAATCCACAAAAATATTAAGAAGAAATTCAACTTAAATACTGAGATATGAAGAGTATTTATCTAGGTCAAATCCTAATCAAGGAAAATTCAAACAGGGCAAGACAAGGGGTGCCCAACTCTTGGGCGCCCCCTCCTTCTTTTTCTGCCATGGACCACCAGCAAAGGGTGCACAATATGTGCCATAAAAGCCATGAAAATCTCAAAAAATATCTAGGTAAAATTAATGCCATAAGGAAAGAGTTTTGGTTTCCTAAAATTCTATCTCATAGAATTTAAAATCCAAACTAATTCCTACTTTGACTTGGTCCACAACCACATTACATGTAAGAAAGAAAAAGTGAAAATTATTGGGAATGCATGAAGGCCTTGGAGAGAATGTTTTATCGTATAAAATAAGAGAGAGTGGGTGTGGGGGGCTAAGGTGGCGCAAGGCGGAATCCTAGTCTTACTAGGATTCAATCTATGACTTGTTCAAATTTGGTTTCTTAAACCAAAACCAAATCAATCCAATTAAAATAGGTCTTAACCCAATTAAAAATTTAATTTAATCAGATTAAATTAGATTTAAATCTGATTTAATTTTTTAATCGAATTACAAATTAGGTTGACCCAAGTCCTAATTGGACTAGGACTAGTTTTTCCTTACACTTGGCTTATCCAATAAACCAATTGGACTTGATCCAATCAAGTCCAAACTAAATCTAATTAAATTATATTTAATTAGACTTAATCTCAGCCCATTGGCTTAATCAAATTAAGTTAATTAGTAATTAAATTGCTAATCGATCCTCCTGCAACACTTGCACTAGGTTAAATGTCAATCGTATTGATCGTTTAACCCTAGAACGATTCTTAATCGTTGATCAACCATCCGATCGGATCATAAACTCTAATGTATGTGACCTCATAGGTCAGAACCTAAGCCAATAGTATAAAAATAAATTTTTATACTAATCAAAGTGATCATCTAGCAATGGTATCTGACGGTCGGATAGGTCAAATGTGTAGAACAACATCCTTAGAACCCATGCGGATATAGTTTTCATATAATTCATCCCCTTGACCAAAATGCTCATAGGACACCTCAGAGTTCCACTGTCAACTCTGATCAGGTTGTCTACATTGTATTTCAAAATATCAAATCCATCTGATGGATTATCCTGGTCAAGATTTTGCTAAATTGAAATATAGTGACTTATTCTTCTCCAACTCTTGGAGTAGTCAATCCCATCTTATTCACACTTTGACTTTGCAAGTACTTGACTATACCCAGAAGCCTTTCGTCACTGAATTAAAAATTTAGTTAGTCCAGTATCAAAGTACAGTGAGTTGCTTGCAAGTCACTGACGTGATCTCAGGTCTAAGGGATACTTATATCTATATCCCATCAGAGACATTCTCGACAGTAGAATGCTCTAGAGTTGGTCACGTTCAATGATGATGTACCCTTATATCTCACCTATATGCCATACCAGTGTCTCCACACTTTTAGTTAAGAGGACAACCAACCCATATGGCCTACAGTGACCTATGCTCGATAGAAGCTGTCATCCTTATTAACAGCCTATCATTTGGTTGTGAATAGCTTTTAGGACTAATCGATAAATCCTCTCTTTATCGATCCTAAATAGTCCTAAGGACTTCATCACAACAACAGAGTTCATTAGAAGATGAAAACTTATGATAAAAATATCAAAAATATATTTTATTTATTAACAAATCAATTACAATACAAGGTTGCTTAACCGTCAACAGGCTGACGATTGGCTTTTGGGAATATTTTATAACAACTCTCACTTATCCTAAAGCCACTCGCATAGTATCTAATACCCATCTTCGACTTGTGGTTGTCGAACTCCTTAATCACTCGGGCTTTAGTGAAGGGGTCAGCCAGGTTCTCTTTTTCGTCGATCTTCTGAAGGTCGACGTGACCTCGATCTATGATCTCCCAGACAAGGTGGAAGCGACGCAAAATATGCTTCATCAGCTAGTGTGCTTTGGGTTCCTTCACCTGAGCTATGGCTCCAGTGCTGTCGCAGTAGAGCAGGATCGGACCATCGAGGGAGGGTACTACTCTGAGCTCGATGATGAATTTCTTCAGCCACAGCTTCTTTCGCAGCATGCGATGCTACGATGTACTCTGTCTCACAACAGAGTTTGCCACAGTATGCTGCTTGGAACTCTTCCACAGATGGCTCCACCATTCAGAGTAAAGATATAACCTGACACGCTTCTGCTGTCATCATGGTCAGATTGAAAGCTGGAGTCTGTGAACCTCACAAGTTTCAAATCTGACTCGCCATAAACCAACTATTGGTCCTTAGTATTTCTCAAATACTTAAGGATGGCTTTAACCACTTTCCAGTGATTTTCTCTAGAGTCAGATTGGTATCTACTCACTGCTCCTAGGAGTATGCCACATCTGATCTTGTACATGTCATGATGTACATGATAGATCCCATGATCGAAGCATATGGAACTATACTCATACGCTCTCTCTCTTCAGGAGTTATCGGATCATCCTTCTTAGAGAGAAAAATTTCATGGCCTATCGATAGATAGCTCTTCTTGGAATTCTCTATGCTGAACCTCTTCAGCATAGTGTCTATGTACGTGGACTGGGATAATCCAAGCATCCTTTTAGATCTATCCCTATAGATCTTCATCCCTAGGATGTAGGACGCTTCACCCAAGTCCTTCATGGAGAACTGTGATGACAGCCAAACTTTTATTTCCTGTAGTATGGGGATGTCATTCCCGATTAAGAGAATGTCATCCACGTACAAGACAAGAAATACCATAACTATACTATTTGCCCATTTATAGATGCAGGGCTCTTCTCCATTCTTAACAAAGCCATACGTTTTGATCACCTTATCAAAATGCATATTCCAACTCTGAGAAGCTTGCTTCAATCCATAAATGGATCTCTGAAGCTTGCACATCTTGGACTCATCTATAGATGTAAACCCCTCAGGTTGTATCATATACACCTCTTCGGTCAGCTCTCTATTCAGGAAAGCTATCTTTACATCCATCTATTAGATCTTATAATCCAGATGGGCAGCTATTGCAAGCATTATCCGAATGGATTTAAGTATTGCCATAGGGGAGAACATCTCATTATAGTCAATACCATAATGTTGACGATACCCCTTAGCAACCAGATAGGCTTTATAGGTTTCCACTTTTTCGTCTGCACCCCTCTTCCTTTTGAAGACCCATTTACACCCAATGGGTTTAACCCCTTCAGGTGGGTCAACCAATGTCCATACATCACTGACCTTCATGGACTCCATTTTGGATTTTGTGGCTTCAAGCCATTTCTTGAAATCAGATATCTGCATTGCATCCATATAGGTGATCGGATCCTTATCATTCTATTTGAGTTCGATGGGATCACCATTCTGGATCAAGAAACCATAGTATCTGTCTGGCTGATGCGATACTCTAATGGATCGCCTTAATGGTGTAGGTACATTGGGCTCCAGATCTGATCTAATCAAATCTGACTCAAGTTCAGCTATTGGTGTCGGTCCTTCTACCTGTTGAACTTCATCAAGTTCAACCTTAGAGGCAACGATTCCTTCACCAAGGAACTCCTTTTCTAAAAAGGTTGCCTTACGGCTGATGAACACCTTTTGTTCATTAGCATGATAGAAAAAATATCTTTTGATCTCTTTGGGGTACCCTATGAATGTATATTTATCAGACCTAGATCCAAGTTTATCTATAACTAACCGTTTGACATAGGCCGGGCACCCCCAGACCCTAAGGTGTGAAAGTGCTGGCTTATGCCCTATCCATATCTCATATGGAGTTTTAATTATAGACTTACTTGGAACTCTATTTAACAGATAACAGGCTGATTCGAGTACATATCCTCAAAAAAATATCGGCAAGCTGGCAAAATCCATCATAGATCGGACTATGTCTAACAGAGTCTGATTTCTTCTTTTAGACACACTATTATGCTGTGGTGTTCTTGGAGGAGTCCATTGAGAGAGAATCTCATTCTCTCCTAGATATGTGAGAAACTCACCAGAAAGGTATTTCCCTCCTCGATCAGATCGAAGAGTTTTAATGTTCTTCCCAGTTTGTTTTTCTACTTCACTTCAGAATCGTTTGAACATTTCAAATAAATCCGACTTATGTTTTATCAGATAGACATATCCATATCTGGATAGATCATCCGTGAAAGTGATGAAGTAGAAATATCCACCTCTAGCACTTGTGCTCATGGGCCCGCATACATTAATATGTACTAGGCCTAAGAGCTCAGTAGCTCTCTCACCTTTTCCAATAAAAGGTGACTTGATCATTTTACCAAGAAGACAGGACTCACAGGTTGGAAGTGATTCACAATTACTGACTTCGAAGATTCTCTCTTGAGTCAACCTGTTTATCCTATTCTTGTTTATATGACCTAGCCTACAGTGCCATAAGTAGATATCTGATACACTATCTAATCTAGGGTGCTTGCCAGTAGAATAGACTACGTTAATAGGTTGTGATAACATATACACAACATTATTCTAATATCAAAAAAAAATAGTAACACCATTCATAATGATATTACAAACTTGTTTCTTTATTGAAATTTCATAATCATTTTTGGCCAGAAGGCTTATAGAAATAACATTGAAAAAGAAACTGGGACAGAAATGATAATCATTAAGAACAATGGTATGGGACTCAAATACAGGTTTCAAGATTTCTAATGCTAGAACTGGAACTGGTCTTCCATCTTCATTGTTCAGAAACCTCTCATTTTGCTCGAATCTCCTACTGACCTGCAACCCCTGTAACAAATTGCAAATATGGTAGGGCTATTGGTATCCAATACCCAATCAGTTATATCACAAATAAAAAAATTACAAGGAGTTATCATATAAATACCTTGCCCAGCAACAGCTTGCTTCTTTCTCTACCTGTTCGGATCTAGGGAGGCAATATACTGAGGACAGTTACTCTTCCAGTGCCCCCACTTCTTGCAAAAGAAGCATTCAGTTTGACTCTTATCGGGCTTGATCTTTCTGGTGTGGCCCTGCACTGATGTCCCAGTCTGAACTTGTACCTTCTTCACTTTCTTCTTCTTGTTCTTCTTCCCTTTCTCAAAGGGTCGAGAACTAGAAGATGAACCTCCCACTAAGTTCACCGACTCTTTGTGGAGTTGGTGATCCTTCTCAAAGTTCTGAAGCAACCCCAGTAATCCATAGTAGTTTACTTCAAGCTTTGTCATTCTATAATGAGTGAGGAATGGGAGATAAGACTTGGGCAGTGAGTTCAATATTGCACTTTCCCAAGCTGCTCATGCAAGAAAAAGTCAAGCTTGCTCAAATGCTCCATCAACTCGATCATGTACAATACATGATCAGTGACAAAGGCACCATCCCGTATTTTGGTGTTGAAGATGGCACAACTAGTCTTGTGTCTCTCCACATCATCGGGTGTGCCAAAGGCATCCTCCAATACTTTAAGCATGTCCTTTGGCTGAGCTGTCTCAAATCTGTGACTGAACTCGTTGCTCATGGCAGCTAGCATGATGTAGTGCACCGTGGTCAGATCACTGAGTCACTTCTGGTAAGTGTCTTTGACTGTTCCACATATATTGGCAGCTGGCTCCTTAGGTGCAGGATCCATTATCATATATAGGATCCGTTCATGCTCCAGGACTATCTTCAACTTTCGATACCAGCTATCGAAGTTGGGTCCCACCAACTTATCATTGTCCAACAATGATCAGAGTGATAGAGAAATGGCCATATCTGCATAAAGAAAAACCATAACCTAATTAGTAATTAATTCATTAAATCTAAAGATTTGACTTTAATCAAAAGGTATCTCTCACTATTTTATTCGAATTGGTAGCCTCTACCTCCAATTCGAGGAATTACCCTAATTCTTTAGTGGGTACTAGAATCCACTTAGACTGCATACAAGCCCTACTTTTGTTGGCCAACCCATATATATATAAGGGTAGATTCATAACCAATTATTTCTCTAAATAATTTTTAGTAATTTTAATTTTGTCTCAATCCCTAATCAGTAGGCTTTGGCCTCCACTGAAGAGGTTTGGTTAGGTCCAACCATTAACATGACCATACTTGGCCCATCTAGACAATGAATGATTAGGCCCAACTTTGGTTGGCTAACCTAACTATAATTTAGAAAGATGCAGTCAAGAAATCATATTATGAATGACAATTCCATCAGCCGATAAGCATTAGGCCTTTGGGCCTCCAATGATTATCCAACTGATGGACCCATTATCATCCACTTAATGGGAGGCTATGATCTAGTTATTACCATAACTTTTTATTTTAAGGATCTAATAATTTTAGAGGATTTAATTAATTTAGAGGAGGAGGTCAGATGAATCAGCTTATCATGATCCTCCCACTGGCTTCACTAAGTCAGCTTAAGGGAGACCATTAAAAGGGCTAGTCTAGGAGCACCTAAATCAGTCACTTTGATTTACCTAGCTGACATGGGTCAGCTCGAATAGTTAAGTGATCCAATCAAATCATAATTTCACCAAGAGGCCAGGTAAGTTCGATCGGTGGGAGGATCTGCCAAAGCTTGCCTTAGACACCATCAGAAATGGCCAGGTAAGTTGGCTGCCAATTAAAAACCACCGGTCTGCTTTACCTTAGATACCAACTGGTTTAATTAGTTTCGATTAGATCAACCTAACAGTTCGTGCTAGATCGCTTAGCCAAGAATCAAGTCCATTTGGTTCTCGTTAAAGACATGGACTTGACCAACTATAACTATTATAATTGATCTAGAGAATCCTTGACCTAATCTAAGACAACAATTGATTAGATTTAGTCAATTCTCTAATTAAGTCCATCTTTAATCTAACCTTAGGTCTAACCCAATTAATGGACCTAATTCCTACTAACCCATTAACCCAATGTGTTATGGTTTGTATCTTAGGTTCTTCAATTCACAATCCTAGAACCTAATCAAACAACTTCTTAATTCTCAATTAAGTTTTGGGCTGAGGGTTGGGGTTCGGTTTTTCAAAAATAATTTTCATGTTTGTAAAATATTTTTACAACATGGTTCTACCAACCAAGTTGCATGTTTGATTCATAATCAAAATATAAGTGAAATAAGCATGAAACTACTTTAGATCTAATCTAAACAAGTTCATGTAATTGAAATAATTTCAACTTTAAACTGCGCAAAATTTTTCAGACAAATATATGATAGTTCTTTGCATGAAAATTATTAACAAAGAGATTTTATTTTAGATTTAAATATTTTTTAAATCTAATAAATCATAAATTTAATCTAGATCACATCTAACAAATTTATGATTAAAGATAGATCTACACGAACTAGGACAACCTTTACATTGTAAGGGGTAAACCTTACAGCAGGACAACCTATAGTTCGTGATTGATCTAAAAATTTTAATTTTAGATTTAACAATCAGATTATAAATTAAATTTAATCTAAGAAATAATCTAAGCATGCATAAATAATCATGTAATAAACAACCTAGGCTCTGATACTAATTGAAGGAATCAGATCTATGGTTTCAGGGTTAAATCTTGAAATTTTTTCAAGATCAGGCAACGGAAGACTAAAGTAAATCAAAATTTATCTTATAAAATTAGAAAATCTCTAGATCTAAGATCTTATTACATGATTATTATATGATATTAAATCAAAAATTAAAATATAAAGAGCAAAAACTACATGTTGATCATATCAATATGTTTCTATATTGCATCTAATGTATGTAAAATATAATAGATCAGATCTATTACCTTGCAAGTTAGATGTTCTAACTTTGCTGATCCAGGCTTGAAGATGATGTTGTGAGCTGCACATACGTCTGACCTCTAGGAGTCATTCACATGAGCCCACGAATCACGATCAAAAGTTCTGGTCCAGAAAATCAGCACAGTATGCTAGTACTGTGCTGATCTTTCTTCGATGGTCGATCAGATGCCTCCTTCTTCTTGATTTGAACTCTTCCAAAGATGAGAAGTAGGAGAAAAAGTTTAGATATGAGACACTCTCAAAAAATTCATAGATGGAGGAAGGAAAGAGGTGAACTCAGCAACCCTAGAAGAAGACCCTCTTCTTCTTCTCTTTGCTCTCACCTAGACACCTAGTTTTGTGTCTATTATATCTCCACACCCTAACACTCTTTCTTCTTGATTTTTACACACCCTAAAGGTCTCTCAATGCTCTATAATTTAAAAAAATCTCAAGAAGAAATTCATCTTAAATAATGAGATATGAAGAGTCCTTGTTTTGATCAAATACCTAGTCAAGGAAAATCCAAACAGGGCAAGATAATGGGTGCCCAACTCTTGGGCGCCTCCTTCTTCTTTTTCTGCCATGGACCACCAGAAAAGAGCACACAATATGTGCCATAAAAGCCATAAAAATTAAAAAAAAAATTGGATAAAATCAGTGCAATAAGAAAAGAGTTTTGGTTTCCTAAAATTCTATCTCATAGAATTTGAAATCTAAATTAATTCCTACTTTGACTTGGTCCACAACCACATTCCATGTAAGAGAGAAAAAGTGGAAAGCTTTGGGCATGCATGAAGGTCTGGGAGAGAAGGTTTTGTCACATAAAATAAGAGAGAGTGGGCATGGAGGGCTAAGGTGGCGCAAGTTGGAATCCTAGTCTTACTAAGATTCAATCTATGACTTGTTCAAATTTGGTTTCTTAAACTAAATAAAACCAAAACCAAATCAACCTAATTAAAATAGGCCTTAACCCAATTAAGTATCTAACTTAATCAAATTAAATTAGATTTAAATTTGATTTAATTTTTTAATCGAATTAGAAATTAGGTTGACCCAAGTCCTAATTAGATTAGGACTTGTTTTTCCTTGCACTTGGCTTATCCAATAAATCAATTGGACTTGATCCAATCAAGACCAAACTAAATCTAATTAAATTATATTCAATTAGACTTAATCTTAGTCCATTAGCTTAATCAAATTAAGCCAATTAACAATCGAATTGCTAATCGATCCGTCTGCAACACTTGCACTAGGTTAAATGTCAATCATATTGATCGTTTAACCCTAGAATGATTCTTAATCATTGATCAACCATCCGATCAGATCGTGAACTCTAATATGTGTGACCTCATAGGTCTGAACCTAAGCTGATAGCATAAAAATTTTTTTTGTACTAATCAAAATGACCATCTAGCAATGGTATCCGACGGTCGGATAGGTCGAATGTGTAGAACAACATCCTTAGAACCCATGCGGATATAGTTTCTATATAATTCATCCCCTTGACCAAAATGCTCATAGGATACCTCTGAGTTCAACTGTCAACTCTGATCAGGTTGTCCACATTGTATTTCAAAATATCAAATCTATCTGATGGATTATCCTGGCCAAGGTTTTGCTAAATTAAAATACAGCGACTTATTCTTCTCCAACTCTTGGAGTGGTCAATCCCATCTTGATCACACTCTGATTTTGCAAGTACTTGATTGTGCCCAGAAGCCTTCTGTTACTAAATTAAAAATTTAGTTAGTCCAGTACCAAAGCACAATGAGTTGCTTGCAAGTCACTGAGGCGATCTCAGGTCTAAGGGACACTTATACCTATATCCCATCAAAGACATTCTCGACAGTAGAATGCTCTGGAGTTGGTCACGTTCAATGATGATGTATCCTTACATCTCACCTGTATGCCATACCAGTATCTCCATACTCTTTGTTAAGAGGACAATCAACCCATGTGGCCTACAGCGACCTATGCTCGATAGAAGCTGTCATCTTTATTAACAACCTATCATTTGGTCGTGAACAGTTTTAAGGACTAATCGATAAATCCTCTCTTTATCGATCCTAAATAGTCCTAAGGACTTCATCACAACAACGAAGTTCATTAGAAAATAAAAACTTATGATGAAAATACCAAAAATATATTTTATTTATTAACAAATCAATTACAATACAATGTTACTCAACCATCAACAGGCTGACGATTGGCTTTTGGGATATATTTTCCAACATCATAAACCCTCTCTTCCTATTAAATAGGGTACTCTTATGGCATATAGGGGTGTCACTGTAATATCCCAAAAAGAAGAACTATGAAAAGAGTATTTTGTATTCATGCATGTTATTAGAACTTCATGCATATGTGATATGCTTAAAATGCTAGTTATAGTCATATTGTATGGTTATATTTTTCATATCTTAGAGATATGATTGGATTCTATATTTAGTTGTTAGGATTTTTAAGATACAACTATATTTGTACATCATTATGATTGAATTAGGATGTGCTTGAGACCATTAAAGCTCTTATAAAAATTATATTAAGTCATAGTGTTGTGAATCAGTAGCTGACCTATTTTTTGAATTGATTAATCAATTGATGTCTAAGGAGTGTTTCAAGTGTGGTGGTTATTAATTGGTTCCATTGCTGGTCTGGCTAATTTTATTAGTGTCTAAGAAAAGCAACGAGAAGATCCCCATCAATCTTAATACTTTCTTGACTAATTGAATTAGTTCGAATCTTGAATGAAGGTAGCTCAGTGTTTTAAACACTACTAGGGGCCTTCCTTCATGCTAGGTTTATGTTACATCATGAACTGTGGCTAGTTTGTTGTGTTACCATAAGGCTTGTCATAAGGATTGATATAACATAATCTTGATGCAAAAAGATGCTTACAGTAATTTTGGATATACTGCTTTGTTGTGGTACCACAAAGGCAGTTATATTCGATTTTGACTATATCAAAATGAAGAGTCTTGCTTAATTAAAATATTATAGCTTGTTGTGTTAACACAAGGCTAATATTATTTTAGAGGCCAAGATAAAATATTGAAAATTGCATGAGATACAATTGAAAAGAGTTTCCTACCTATGAACTCATAAGGGTTTGTTGTGTGAACACAAGATCATTATGAGAAATTAGAATCTCAATTCTACTAAGATAAATATAGAATATTTCTCATTTGCCATAGGAGAGGGCTATGGTATCCGATAAAATAGTGGGAGACATAACTAGTTTTAAAAGTCCTCATCTAGTTATACATGTCAAATATGAGTGGTCTACTTATACTGTTATTTTTTATTTATGTAGATTTAAGTCTAATTATGGCTTCTTTATTTTTATTGCATGAAATTATAAATAAAAATATGTTGATTGATCCAACTATATGAATTGGTTAGGAACTTGCAAATAAGGTTTGTATCGGTGAAGAACTCTAATGTTCTAGATATTCCTGACCTTGGGATGGTCAGTAATAATGAGAAGACAAAAGATGTCCTTAAGGATATCATCTATTCATTTAGGGATAAATTTGATCATTGAAAGTATAATTGTAAGAATAATCTTGCAAGATTGAAGCAGAGTGCATGTGTAGCACGAAAAGGTGTGTATATGATATAGACCTATTTTTCATTAAGTGGTTTAGACTCTGATATCTGAATATTGATACCACCTGTAGATCATATATTTGTAATTCATTACAGCGACTACAGAATATCAAAGGTTTGAAAAGAGGTGACCTCAAGCTCTATGGCGCAAGTGGAGAGTCATTAATGCAAAGGCTGTGGAAATCTGTATGCTTGATTTGCCTTCGGACAAAACTTTAGAATTAAAAGATAGATCATTAGAAATATTATTTCTACACTTTTGTTGTAAAAATAAGGTTATAAAATAAGGCTAATGAAAAATAGATGCTCAATTTTTATTTCTAATGAATATTATGGTAGTAGTTATATTGATAACAATCTTTTAATTCATGCACTCAATGAAAATATTTTTTATATTGAAAGAAATATGAAAAGAAAGAGAGAAGATGTGAATGCCACATATCTCTGGCATTATTTTTTCGGTCATATTATGAGTCAAGGATAAACAAGTTATGCAAAGAAGAATTCTTTGGCTCATATGATTATGAATCATTGGAAACTTGTGAATCTTGTCTCATGGGTAAGATGATCAAGACTCAATTTTTTAAACATAAAGAGAATGAGTTGTTAGCTCTAGTACATATAGATATATGTGGATCAATGATAACTCAGGCCAGAGGAGGATACTTCTATTTTATCACCTTTTACGGAAGATTTATCAAGGTTTGGATATGTGTATCTTATGAAACATAAATTCGAATCCTTTGATAAGTTCATGGAGTATCAATGTACGATCGAGAAACAAACTAGCAAAAGTATCAAGGTTCTTCGATTTGATCGAGGAGGAGAATACTTATCTAGTGAATTTTTTGATCATCTTAAAAGTAAAAGTATTCTCTCTGAATAGACCCCTTCTAATACACCTTAGTTAAATGGTGTAGCAGAAAGGAGAAATCACACTGTGATGGATATGGTGCGGTCCATGATATGCTTCACCAATCTCCCAACATCTTTCTAGGGATTTGTCCTAGAGATTGCCACATACGCATTAAACAGGGTGCCTTCAATGTCTGTTGCAAGCACACTATATGAGATATGGAAGGAAAAAAACCTAAACTTAAACATCTTAAGACTTGAGGCTATCCTATTTATGTTAGAAATCTTTTTGGACATAAGCTTAGTGCTAGATCAGATAATTATAGGTTTGTAAGATATCCTAAAAAAATTAATGGATACTACTTCTACCACCTACTGAAAAAAAGGTGTTTGTTAGTAGGCACACCACTTTTTTGGAAAATGAACTCATCCAAGAAGGAGGCAGTGGGAGGAATATTGAACTTATTGAAGTTCATGATCTATAAATTGATCCAGAAATACCAGTGGTTGGACCACAAGAAGATCCTCAATCAGATGTACCTAAAGATGAGGTACATCCATAATACACACCTCCTCTCTGAAGGTCAGATAGAGTGCATCATGCACGTCTAAGATTTGATAATAATATGATCAACATCATTCAGGATGATGATCCACTGACCTATTCAGAAGCTGTCATAAATAGAGACTCAGACAGATGGCTAAAAGCATGAAATCTGAGATGGACTCGATGTATATCAACCAAGTGCAGACCTTGGTTGATGCACCTAAGGGTATGATCCCAATAAGGTGCAAGTGGATCTTCAAGAAGAAGATCGGAGCAAATGGCCAAGTAAAAACCTACAAAGTTAGATTGGTAGCAAAAGATTTCAGTCAAAGCTAAAGAATTGACTATGATGAAACCTTCTCACTAGTGGCTATGCTCAAGTCCATCTGATTTTGCTTGCTATAGTGGCATACTATGACTATGAGATCTTACAGATGGATGTCAAGACCGTTTTCCTCAATAGTAATCTAAAGGAAGAAGTTTATGTGACTTAGTTAGAGAGATTTGTCTCAAGTGGGAGGGCAAATCAAGTATGCAAGCTAATGAGATCCATCTATGGATTGAAGCAGGCTTTGAGGAGTTGGAACATCCGATTTAATATGACAGTCAAAGAGTTTGACTTTATCAAAAATAAGGATGAACCATATGTGTATAAGAAGACAAGTGGCAGTGCTGTTATCTTCTTAGTTCTGTATGTCGATGACATATACTGCTTATTGGGAATGATATCCCAATGATGTAATCGGTCAAGACTTCGGTATCGAATAAGTTTTCCATGAAAGATTTGGGTGAAGCATCCTATATACTAGGTATAAAGATCTATAGAGATAGATCTAAAGAAATGTTAAGCTTATCCCAGTCACGGCACATAGATCTCATATTAAAGAGGTGTAATATGGAGGCAAGTAAGAGAGGTTACTTGCCTGCAAGTCATGGTATATGTCTTTCTAAGAAAATATGTCCTAAGACATTAGAGGAGAGAAAGAGGATGAATGAAATCCCTTATGCTTTGACTATGGGATCAATTATGTATGCCATGCTATATAGCAGGCCGGATGTACCTTATGCTTTGGGCATAGCTATCAGATTTCAGGCTGATCCAAGAGAGGATCATTGAAAAGCGGATGATAGCAAGTCGATATCAGGGTATGTGTTTACTCTAAATGATGGGGCAGTGAGTTGGAAGAGCTCCAAGTAGCAGATAGTATCTGGCTCAATTACTGAGGCAGAGTACATCGCTGCTAGTGAAGTCATTAAGGAAGCTGTCTAGATGAAAAAATTCATCATGGATTTAGGAGTCATTCCTAAGAATGAAGGATCAGTGTCATTCTATCATGATAACACTAGGGCCACTATTCAAGCAAGGGAACCTAGGTCTTATTATAGATCCAAGCACATCCTCAGACACTTCCATCTCATTAGTGACAAGATATTATCCTTGAATGAGTAGATAGAAAGAACAATATAACAGACCCATTTATTAAGGCCACACCAAAGCAGCTATATAATCACCATCTTGATTGTCTGAGATATAAAGGTGATTGGCTTTAGTGCAAGTGGGAGATTAAAAGAAGAGTGCCCTATAAGTCAATCGCAAGTGTGTTGCGATGGAACTTTTTTTTATAATTTTCAACTCATGAAATGACATTTATTATTTGAGGTATTGATTCATCATATTAGGCGCATCTTATTATGTTTAAGATTATGATAAACCTTAAAGATTAGGACAATGGTTTTAGGAGACATGAATGGGTCATGCTAGTGAGACCTAAAATCCTAAAACCCTAATCTTAAATATTTTTGATCGTAGGAGCATTGAGTCCGAGATCAATGTTTCGGATAGACTAGCACATCTTATGTATGCTCGATGGAGAGGGTGGCAGATCTTACTAGCCACTTATGTGGGACACTAATATAAGGATGTGGGTGCTCATTTGAAAAATGAGTCCATTGAATTGACTCGATGAAAGATAACATCTTATGGAAGCCTTACTTGCATGTCAAAGATGATTCTCTAAGTGGGAGTTGTACAAGTGGTCCTTAGACCTGAGACCACCATAGAATCTGTGCACATGAACCCATATTTTGGTTCATACCCAGGTATGAAATTAAAACATGTATGGAATGTTCTGGATATGGTAGAGTGTATGTGGAGATTGTGAGTAGGTCAACGTGGAATCGATCACTCCTAGTAAGAGAAGATCGCATCCTATGTATTCTTAATCCTAGATGACTTGAAAAAAATCTTTTGGTCAAAAGCAAAAAAGAGATTATAAAAAACTTTTAATACTTCTTTATTGAAGTCATCATTGGTTAATTGAGAATCGATATGAATATGTATTTGAGTTTGACATGATTCCATACTCATGAACATATTCAGGGTGCAGGGATGATCGAAGGATTAAATTGTATGATAACTTGCCACTGAAGGGTATATTTGATATTTTTATCAAAATTCTACATCTTCTGGGTAGTCATGATACATTATTAGATGTCAATCTTGACTTGTAAGTTTTTGATCAAATTAAAGAGTTTAATTCGATCACTAATTAGAAAGGATTATAATTGTTGAACTTGGGTTAGCTTGATTGGACCAAAATCGATTAGATTGAAATCTAATCAAATTTGGTTAACTTGCATCTAGACCTACTGACAGCTAGATGTAAACCCAATGGGTCACATACATATAAAAATTGGCTAAGGACCCTTTTAAAAAAAATTGATTGAGATTTTGGATTCAATTAGGGCTCCAGTTAGCGTGCTAGCACGTGTGGAACCCTTGCTCTTTTGGAGGTCAATTTGGTCTCATTCCTTGCTAATTAGCTTGCTCAATTTAGTGAGTATTTGGATCAGGTCACGCACCTAGAAGTAGCCCAACTTGGGGTGCCACATCCCATTTTAACATCAATTATGAAGAGTCCAAGTTGTGAAGGACTCTTGGCGCAAAACAGGTTTTGCGTATAAGTGTTGGCGTGGGCAGAAGAAAAGAGTCCTTCTGGCATAGGATTAAGATGCATGTGGTAGCCCATATCACCCTCTATCTTTTGATGCACATCTTAAAGTATGAGATGTATTTTTTCTAGAATTTTTGGGGTAGAGAAAAATTGGAAAAAGGAAGGAAATCTCGCACGCACGCGTAAAAGTATCACGTCTCTCTGAGATTTGGAGAGTCCTTCTCTTCATCAAATGCTTTTCAAATGGAATAATTTTTTAGTATTAATGTTTTACATTTGATAAGCTATTTTTGATAATTTTTTTGAAATTTTTTCAGACTTATCTAGCTGCCAAACGGATGTCATAAGTTTCTCCTCATGCCTGCACGTGCGGTGATCAGACTTTACATGAAAGGACATGAAAACACATTCATTTGTGAGAATTTTTATCCACTCATTATATGTTCTGGATGATTGAATATCTATCCACGTAGATTTTTGAAGATTTTTCTGATTTGAGAAGGGATGTGAAAACATCCCTTCTCTGATTGCGCACGCAGAGCAGGGTGCTGATCGACATATCATTGATAAGAGTCCTTCTGATTGAAGGAAGTCTTATCTCTGATAATTATATCAGATAGGCCTCTTGGATGAGATGCATCCCTCTCTTTTGACATCCCTCTAGTGGCTATAAATTGGTCAGGGCATTGGGTGTCCGAGGCATTCAGAAAGAGTTTCCAATTTTGTCTCCGTTGCTCTCCTTTTTTCTTATAACCTATCTTAGTTTTAGGACAAGGTTTTGAAATTTAAGATAAAATCTTATCTAGTCCTAACAATGGTTGTGAGGTTCCTAAAGAAGGAGGATTAGAAGTTTAGAGGAGGTTCTGAGAGGGTGGAGTCAGTTTCTTAGAGAAACATAATCAATATGAGGCTAGTCGAGTTCTAGTGGCTAGAACTCTTGAAGTAAGGTGAAGATGGAGCACTGTCTTTGGTTCAATTTTCGTGTGGATCATCATTGAGGGACGGACACTTGGAAACCTCATAAAAATTAGATTAGTGCTACAGGTGTTCTTTTGATCTTAATTTTATTTATTGTACTTTGATTATTATAGTCAAGGATTTCTAGGCATTGGGGTTTTCGGTGCATCGAATATTTTGAATAAAAATTTTAAACACCTAACCCTTCCGCTGCACCGTCGAAACCCAATATTTGTTAGTTTTAAAAATTTTAAAAATTGATTTTTACTGTATGATCGAAATCCAACAGTGGTATCAGAGCCATCCTTGTTAGATTCAATCAAATAAGTGTAAATTTGTAGCATAGAATTGTTCTTGTTCATATATTACCAAAAATATTGCATCAATTTTTGGCATCGATCTTTAAAATCAAAAATTATTTTTGACTTTATAAAAATCATGGATTTAAATTTTAGTTATTAAAATTATAAATTTATGACAATTTAAAATTTATTATTTCATGGTTGCTGGATGCTTAAATCGATTTATGGTTGAGAGTGTTATGCATGCCTAATTTGATTAGAGTTTGTTTCTTATTTGATATGCTTGACATATGTTAAGTCATTTTATGCACCCTTATATAATTTTGTGGCATGATTATGTGATTGTTATTATGACTTGTAAAAATATGCCGAATTGCATAATATGTTTAGCACATTTTATGTAGTTATAGTTAGGATGTGTCTAGACCAATTCAATGACCCTCTTAAAATTATATTAAGTTGTAATATCGAGATTCACTTTCAATTCAAATATCAAATTCATTTGATCAATTGGTATCTAAAAAAGTATGAAAGGTGATTTTATAATTAGGTCCATATGCTAGCTTGGCCAACTTTATCGGTGTCTAAGAAAAGCTATCGGGAGCCTCCCACCTACTGACTATTAGATATATATCCTAGAAGCCAATATGGCTGACATATTGTAATAATTTTTGAACATAATTTTGTACTTAATATATTGATATGATCAATTAAAGAGTAATTTTTTTTTTATTCAAGTGTGATGTGTCCTTGAATCGTCTATGAAATTAGTTTTAATACATATTCTCAAATTATTGAGAATTAGAGATATGTATTTAATTTTTAAATACTTCCGATCATAGGATCATCATGAGGATGGTGATAGATCCAGATAGACTGGCACAAATCATTTCTTTCAAAATAGATGAGTTTTTAATCTATTATGTAGAGACACAGGACGATGAGTGTGAGTGGTTGTTAGAGAATAACTAGTACTGAGTGTGATCATATGAGAGATCACTTGAATTTCTATTGGATCGTCAATGATTATCTCAATGCTGTAGTTGTATGACTGATCTTTTGACTTGAGATGATACTACTGTTCGCAGTAAGACTACTGAAGTTTGACTGACACATAAACATGGATCTTAATGAGCCCTTGCAGTGAATGTTGGTAACAGTTGGTTCACTATCGGAGTGGGGTGCGCATCAAGATAGGATCTATCGACCTTGATAGAGAGTAGTCCTATGGGATTTGAAAGGCTAAGTTCAAGAATCTATGGCCATAGTAGTGTGATTGATGGAAAAGAGATTTCATAGAAGTCACAACTGAACTTGAGCTAATCGAATCTATCATATGACTGATATTGAGATTTGATGATTTATCTATGACCTACCATCTAGTCGAGACTCACAATAAAGGGATTGAATCACATGTTAACTACACCTAGAGGTTCATTTCGATTCTACTGGGTTGCCATTACATACTGCTAGATGTCACTAGTAGATTGTGAGAGCTCACTAGGACCGTTCTAGATCGACAATCCTTGTTGAGTTAGAGTGGAATTGTTCTGATCCATTAAAATAAGTTTCAATGATACAATGATAGAGATCATTGTATATCTTACTATCAGATAGAGTTGAACTTATGAGGTCACACAACAAAGAGATTAGGTTTGGAATAAGTAATTGAGCTTATGAAGTATCAATTAGGTTTAGAGAAATCCATTGGGTTCATGATAACTTTGCTAGCACATGGTTGGATCCAATTTCTCTTTTCGTTGGGATTACTTATTTGATAAGATAATTCTAATTTAATTACCAGCTAATAATCTACATGAATAAGATTCATGAGACTTCAATTGTAGGGTGTCTAAGGTTATAGATCATATTAATTAAGGGTGTAGGTTCCTAATTAATTTTTTTGATAGTTATTTTTGGGCGCCATCTTGATTTGATCAAGTTGGGCATGTCTATTGATTAAAAGACTTTTAGTTCTCTTATGGGGCATCTCTTGGGTGTGTTTTGAGATATCAAATTATGGGTGCAAGGGCTCTAATTGTTGGCACCTAAAGGGTCTCCTAAAGCAAGTTGCATAACTTAAGTTAATAGAAAATCCAATGCAAGTAGGATTTGTATTATGTGATTGAATAGGATTCAATCCTTATGCCTATTTAAAGAAACCTCTCTTAAGGTCTCTAGAGCATCCAAACCAGCAGCCCCTCACACCCAAAGGCTCTCCCCATGCCCTCTCTTCCTCTAACTTTCTCTTCTCTTGGGCATTCTACACGCCCATCCCTTGGGATGCGAGTCCTAAGGAGTTCCATGCCCAAGATGTTGGGCATTCCATAATTTACTAGTTACTGATATTTTGTAGCAGCACAAAGTAAGTAGAAACTCTAGAGAAGAGGAGAAGAAGAAGATCAAGAAGAAAGATCAAGTATTGATCGCGATCCAGGCTTCGTTCAGATTCAGCAGGCTGAATTTTGGAGAACCAAAATTTAGATTAAAGAGGACTATTCCTGGCTAATCCTGAGTAGATATTCATAGAGGTCAGATGCTTATGTGGCTAAGAGAGAACCTCTTCTCTTTCAGATCCAAATTCAAAGAAAAAGATTGTGAAATAGGTATGTGATTTGATCACAATCTGAATTTCAGCATATAAGATAGATCCATATGATTTTATGATTTTATGTATCTGTAATTTAGATTAAAAATATTTTAATCTTATTCTCTATTGTGATGTTTAGAAAATAAAATTTTTAAAACACATATGCATGCATCAAACTCCGAATTTCAACAGTGGCATCAGAGCCACAGGTTTTCATATGCTGAATTTTGATATACATATTTTTAAAAAAAAAATTAAAATCAATTTTTTTCTTGATACATGAGATGTATAAATAAATTTTCTAATCTAAAATTTGATTTTAGGTCTAATTATAGAACATATAGATGATATATAATCGCATGCATAGATCTGAATTTTGATCTAGAAAGAGTTCTAGTTCATGTTCATATGATATATAATGTATGAATAAAATCTGAAATTTTTATATGATCTAAATTTTGATTCAAATATATAATATATGATTATATATTTAGATTATAAATTTACTTTTAATTTAATCCATAATTAGTATATGAGATATATGATATCATGCTATGATCTGAAATTTATTTAGATCTGATTT
>NW_027332424.1:10672884-10754448 GCF_000442705.2 Elaeis guineensis
GAAATGTATCCCAAAAAGCCAATCGTCAAGCTGTTGACGGTTGAGCAACCAAGTATTGTAATTGATTTGTTAATAAATAAAATATATTTGGCATTTTCATCATAAGCTTTCATCTTCTAATGAACTCCGTTGTATGATGAAGTCCTTAGGACTATTAAGATCGATAAAGAGAAGATTTATCGATTAGTCCTTAAAACTGTTCACGACCAAATGATAAGCTGTTAATAAGGACGACAGCTTCTATTGAGCATAGGTCGCTGTAGGCCATATGGATTGGTTGTCCTCTTAACCAAGGAGTGTGGAGACACTAGTATGGCATACAGGTGAGATGTAAGGGTACATCATCATTGAACGTGACCAACTCCAGAGCATTCTGCTGTCGAGAATGTCTCTGATGGGATATAGATATAAGTGTCCCTTAGACTTGAGATCACCTCAGTGACTTGCAAGCAATCACTGTGCTTTGGTACTGGACTAACTGAATTTCTAATTCAGGGATGGAAGGCTTCTGGGCACAGTCAAGTACTTGCGAACTCAGAGTGTGATCGAGATGGGATTGACCACTCCAAGAGTTGGAGAAGAATGAGTCGCTGTATTTCAATTTAGCAAAACCTTGGCCAGGGTAATCCATCAGATGGATTTGATATTTTGAAATACAATGTGGACAACCTGATCAGAGTTGACAGTTGAGCTCTGGGGTGTCCTATGATCATTTTGGTCAAGGGGATGAATTATATGAAAACTATATCCGCATGGGTTCTAAGGATGTTGTTCTACACATTCGACCTATCCGGACGTCGGGTACCATTGCTAGATGGTCACTTCGATTGGTATAAAAATTTATTTCTATGCTACCGGCTTAGGTTCGGACCTATGAGGTCACACACATTAGAGTTCATGATCCGATCGGATGGTTGATCAACGATTAAGAATCATTATAGGGTTAAATAATCAATACGATTGACATTTAACCCAATGCAAGTGTTGCAGGAGGATCGATTAGCAATTTGATTGCTAATTGGCTTAATTTGATTAAGCCAATGGGCTGAGATTAAGTCTAATTAAATATGATTTAATTAGATTTGGTTTGGGCTTGATTGGATCAAGTCCAATTGGTTTATTGGATAAGCCAAGTGCAAGGAAAGACTAGTCCTAGTTCAACTAGGACTTGGGTCATCTAATTTCTAATTTGATTAGAAAATTAAATCAGATTTAAATCTAATTTAATCTGATTAAATTAGGTTTTTAATTAGGTTAAGATCTATTTTAATTAGGTTGATCTAATTTTGATTTGATTTGGTTTGGGAAACCAAATTAAAACAAGTTATGAGACAGAATCCTAGTAGGACTAGGATTCCACCTTGCGCCACATAAACCTTCTCCACGCCCTCTCTCTTATTCAACGCCAATCTCCACTTATTTTGTGCGACAAAAGCCCTCTCCCAGATCTCTCCCACATTCACAAAAGGTCTCCTCTCTTCTTTCTTACATGGAAGGTGATTTGGATCAAATCTAAAAGGAATAATTTGGATTTCGAATTCTATGAGATAGAGTTTTAGAAATCCAAAACTCTTTCAATTTTGCACCGAATTTATCCAAATTTTTTTTGGAATTTTCATGGATTTTAGGGTTTATATTGTACACCCTTTTTTGGTAATCTATGTACGAAAATATGGAGGAGGTGCTCAAGAGTTGGGCGTCCCTTAACTTGCCATGTTTGGATAAGCCTTGACTAGGTGTTTGACCTAGACAAGGACTCTATCATATCTCTCTATATAAGATGAGTTTCTTTATGAAATTTTAAGGGGAGATAGATTTTGGAGATCCCTTTCTGCCATCCAAAAATCAGAGAGAAATACCTTTGGGTCATGGAGATATAAAAGATACAAGTTTGGGTATCTAGAGAGAAAAACGTGAAGAAGAAGAGGGTCTTCTTCTTGGGTTTTTGTTTTCATATCTTTCCTCCCTCCATCTTGAGTTTCCTGAGAATGTCTCAGATCTGAAACTCCTCCTTCTACTTTTCATCTTTGGAAGAGTCCAAATCAAGAAGAAGGAGGCACCTGATCAACCATCAAAGAAGGATCAGCGCAGTACTAGCATACTGTGCTGATTTCCTGAAGCAGGACTTCTGATCGAGATTCGTGGGCTCGTGTGGACGACTCCTAGAGGCCGGACGCATGTGCGGCTTGCAACATCATCCTTAAGCCCAGATCAGTGAGGTTTAGAGTGTCTAACTTGCAAGGTAATAGATCTGATCTATTATTTAATACATACATTAGATGTAGCTAGTATAGAAACATGTTGATATGATCAACATGTAGTTCATACTATATTTATATATATTTTAATTTTTGATTTAATTCTATGTAATAATCATGTAATAGGATTTTAGATCTAGGGATTTTTGATCTTAGAAAATAAATTTTGATTTATTTTAGTCTTCCGCTGTATGATCTTGAAAAAGTTTCAAGATCTAACCCTGAAACCCTAGATCTGGTTCCTTCAATTGGTATCAGAGCCTAGGTTCTTTATTACATGATTATTTATACATGCTTAGATTATTTTTTAGATTAGATCTAATTTATAATCTGATTATTAAATCTGAAATTAAAATTTTAGATCAATCACAAACTGCAAGGTTGTCCTACTGTAAGGTTTACCCCTTACAGTGCAAAGGTTGTCCTAGTTTGTGTAGATCTATCTTTAATCATAAATTTATTAGATATGATCTAAATTAAATTTATGATTTATTAGATTTAAAAGATGTTTAAATCTAAAATAAAATCTCTTTGTTAATAATTTTTGTGTAAAAAAATTGTTTAAAGTTGAAATTGTTTCAATTACATGAACCTGTTTAGATTAGATCTAAAGTAGTTTCATGTTTATTTCACTTGCATCTTGATTATGAATCAAATATGCAATATGGTTGGTAGAATCATATTGTAAAATTATTTTACAAATATGAAAATTATTTTTTGAAAAGCCGAACCCAACCCTCAGCCCAAAACTTAATTAAGAATTAAGAAGTTGTTTGATTAGGTTCTAGGATTGTGAATTGAAGAACCTAAGACACAAATCATAACACATTGGGTTAATGGGTTAGTGGAAATTAGGTCCATTAATTGGGTTAGACCTATGGTTAGATTAAAGATGGACTTAATTAGAGAATTGACTAAATCTAATCAATTGTTGTCTTAGATTAGGTCAAGGATTCTCTAGATCAATTACAATAGTTGTAGTTGGTCAAGTCCATGTCTTTAACGAGAACCAAATGGACTTGATTCTTGGCTAAGCGGTCTAGCACAAACTGTTAGGTTGATCTAATCGAAACTAATTAAACCAGTTGGTGTCTAAGGTAAACCAGATCGGTGGTTTTTAATTGGGAGCCCGCTTACCTGGCCATTCATGATGGTGTCTAAGGCAAGCTTTGGCAGACCCTCCCACTAATCGAACTTACCTGGCCTCTTGATGAAATTATGTTTTGATCGGATCACTTGACTATTCGAGCTGACCCATGTCAGCTAGGTAAATCAGTGTGACTGATTTAGGTGCTCCTAGACCAGCCCTTTTAATGGTCTCCTTAAGCTGACTTGGTGAAGTCAGTGGGAGGATCATGATAAGCTGGTTCATCTGACCTCATCCTCTATATTATTTAATCCTCTAAATTATTAGGTCCTTAAAATGATAAAGTTATGGAGATAACTGAGTCATAGCCTCCCATTAAGGTGTTTGATAATGAGTCCATGAACTCAATAATCATTGCAGACCCAAAGGCCTGGTGCTTGTTGACTAATGGAATTATCACTCATCATATGATGACTTGGAAGTGTCTCTCTAATGGTGGTTAGGTGAGCCAACCAAAGTTGGGCTTAATCATTCGTTGGTTAGATACACCAAGTATGATCATGTTAATGGTTGGACCTAACCGGATCCTTACAGTGGAGGCCAAAGCCTACTGATTAGGTTTCTGGGGCAAAATTAAAATTACTAGAAATTATTTAGAGAAATAATTGGTTATGAACCTACCCTTAGATGTACATGGGTTGGCCAACCAAAGTTGGGCTTGTGTGCAGTCTAAGTGGATTCTAGTACCCGCTAAGAAATTAGGGTAATTCCTCGAATTGAAGGTAGAGGCTACCAATTCGAATAAAATAATGGGAGAAACCTTTTGATTAAAGTCCAAATCTTTAGGTTTAATGAATCAATTACTAATTAGGTTATGGTTCTCCTTTGTGCAAATATGGCCACTTCCCTATCGCTCCGATCATTGTTGGACAATGATAAGTTGGTGGGACCCAACTTCGGTAGCTGGTACCGAAAGTTGAAGATAGTCCTGGAGCATGAACGGATCCTATATGTGATAATAGATCCTGCACCTGAGGAGCCAGCTGTTAATGCACGTGGAACAATCAGAGACACTTACTAGAAGTGGCTCAGTGATCAGACCACGGTGCGCTGTATCATGCTGGCTATCATGAGCGACGAGTTCAGTTGCAGATTCGAGACGGCTCAGCCAAAGGACAAGCTTCAAGTGTTGGAGGATGCCTTTGGCACACCCGATGACGTGGAGAGGCACAAGACTAGTTGTGCCATCTTCAACGCCAAAATGCAGGATGGTGCCTCTGTCACTGATCATGTATTGTACATGATCGAGCTGATGGAATGATTGAGCAAGCTCAGCTTTCCCTTGCATAAGCAGCTTGAGAAAGATGCAATACTGAACTCGCTGCCCAAGTCTTATCTCCCATTCCTCACTCATTATAGAATGACAAAGCCTGAAGAGAACTACCACGGGTTACTGGGGTTGCTTCAGAACTTTGAGAAGGATCACCAACTTTACAAGGAGTCGGTGAACTTAGTGGGAGGTTCGTCTTCTGGTTCTCGACCTTTTGAGAAAGGGAAGAAGAACAAGAAGAAGAAAGTAAAGAAGGTGCAAGTTCAGGCTAGGACATCAGTGCAGAGCCAGACCAAAAAAATCAAGCCTGATAAGAGTCTATTCTACTGGCAAGCACTCTATATTAGATAGTGTGTCAGATATCTACTTATGGCATTGGAGGCTAGGTCACATAAACAAAAACAGAATAAATAGGTTGACTCAAGAGGGAATCCTCGAAGCCAGTGATTGTGAATCACTTCCAACCTGTGAGTCCTGTCTTTTTGGTAAAATGACCAAGTCTCCTTTTACTGAAAAAGGTGAGAGAGCTACTGAGCTCTTGGGCCTAGTACATACTGATGTATGCGGACCCATGAGCACCAGTGCTAGAGGTGGATATTTCTACTTCATAGCTTTCACGGATGACCTATCCCAATATGGATATGTCTATCTGATGAAACATAAGTCGGATTCATTTGAAATGTTCAAACGATTCCGAAGTGAAGTAGAAAAACAAACTGGGAAGAGTATTAAAACTCTTCGATCTGATCGAGGAGGAGAATACCTTTCTAGTGAATTTCTCACATATCTAGGAGAGAATGGGATTCTCTCCCAATGGACTCCTCCAGGAACACCACAGCATAATGGTGTGTCTGAAAGGAGGAATCAGACTCTGTTAGACATGGTCCGATCCATGATGGGTTTTACTAGCTTGCCGATATCCTTCTGGGATATGCACTCGAATCGGCCTGTTATCTATTAAATAGGGTTCCAAGTAAGTCTGTAATTAAGACTCCATATGAGATATGGACGGGATGTAAGCCAGCACTTTCACACCTTAGGGTCTGGGGGTGCCCGGCCTATGTCAAACGATTAGTCACAGACAAACTTGGACATAGGTCTGACAAATGCTCATTCATAGGGTACCCCAAAGAGACAAAAGGATATTTTTTCTACCATGCTGATGAACAAAAGGTGTTCGTCAGCCTTAAGACAATCTTTTTAGAAAAGGAGTTCCTTGGTGAAGGAACCGTTGCCTCTAAGGTTGAACTTGATGAAGTTCAACAGGTGGAAGGACCAACACCAATAGCTGAACCTGAGTCAGATATGATTAGATCAGATCCGGAGCCCAATATACCTGTACCATTAAGGCGATTCGGTAGAGTACCACGTCAGCCGGACAGATACTACGGTTTCTTGGTTCGGGATGGTGATCCCATCGAACTTGATGAGAATAATGAGGATCCGATCACCTATATGGATGCTATGCAGAGACCTGATTTCGAGAAATGGCTTGAAGCCATGAAATCCGAAATGGAGTCCATGAAGGTCAACGATGTATGGACATTGGTTGACCCACCTAAAGGGGTTAAACCCATTGGGTGTAAATGGGTCTTCAAAAGGAAGAGGGGCACAGACGGAAAGGTGGAGACCTATAAAGCCCGTCTGGTTGCTAAGGGGTATCGTCAACGTTATGGTATTGACTATGACGAGACGTTTTCCCCTGTGGCAATGCTCAAATCTATTCGGATAATGCTTGCAATAGCTGCCCATCTGGATTATGAGATCTGACAGATGGATGTAAAGATAGCTTTCCTGAATGGAGAGCTGACTGAAGAGGTGTATATGATACAACCTGAAGGGTTTACATCCACAGATGAGTCCAAGGTGTGCAAGCTTCAGAGATCCATTTATGGACTGAAGCAAGCTTCTCGGAGTTGGAACATGCGTTTTGATAAGGTGATCAAAACGTATGGCTTCATTAAGAATGGAGAAGAGCCCTGCATCTATAAATGGACAAATGGTCCAGTTGTGGTATTCCTTATCTTGTACGTGGATGACATTCTCTTAATCGAGAATGACATCCCCGCACTACAGGGAATAAAAGTTTGGTTGTCATCACAATTCTCCATGAAGGACTTGGGTGAAGCATCCTACATCCTAGGGATGAAGATCTATAGGGATAGATCTAAAAGGATGCTTGGGTTATCCCAGTCCATGTACATAGATACTGTGCTGAAGAGGTTCAGCATGGAGAATTCCAAGAAGGGCTATCTACCGATAGGCCAAGAAATTTCTCTCTCTAAGAAGGATTGTCCGACAACTCCTGAAGAGAGAGAGCGTATGAGTAGAGTCCCATATGCTTCAGCCGTGGGATCTATCATGTACGCCATGACATGTACAAGACCAGATGTGGCATACTCACTAGGAGTAGTGAGTAGATACCAATCTGATCCTGGAGAAAACCACTGGAAAGTGGTTAAAGCCATCCTTAAGTATTTGAGAAATACTAAGGACCAATGGTTGGTTTATGGCGAGTCAGATCTGAAACTTGTGGGGTTCACAGACTCCAGCTTTCAATCTGACCATGATGACAGCAGGAGTGTGTCGGGTTATATCTTTACTCTGAATGATGGAGCCATCTGCTGGAAGAGTTCCAAGTAGCATACTGTGGCAGACTCTGTTTGTGAAGCGGAGTATATCGCAGCATCAGATGCCGCGAAGGAAGCTGTGTGGCTGAGGAAATTCATCAACGAGCTCGGAGTAGCACCCTCCCTCGATGGTCCAGTCCTGCTCTACTGCGACAGCACTGGTGGCATAGCTCAGGTGAAGGAATCCAAAGTACACCAGCGGATGAAGCATATTTTACACCGCTTCCACTCGATCTGAGAGATCGTGGATCGAGGTGACGTCGACCTTCAGAAGATCGACAGAAAAGAGAACCTAGCCGACCCCTTCACTAAAGCCCTGGCAATAGAGGAGTTCGACAACCACAAGTCGAAGATGGGTATTAGATACTGTGCGAGTGGCTTTAGGACAAGTGGGAGTTGTTGGGAAATATGTCCCAAAAAGCCAATCGTCAAGCTGTTGACGGTTGAGCAACCAAGTATTGTAATTGATTTGTTAATAAATAAAATATATTTGGCATCTTATCATAAACTTTCATCTTCTAATGAACTCCGTTGTTATGATGAAGTCCTTAGGACTATTTAAGATCGATAAAGAGAGGATTTATCGATTAGTCCTTAAAACTGTTCACGACCAAATGATAAGCTGTTAATAAGGACGACAGCTTCTATCGAGCATAGGTCGCTGTAGGCCATATGGGTTGGTTGTCCTCTTAACCAAGGAGTGTGGAGATACTAGTATGGCATACAGGTGAGATGTAAGGGTACATCGTCATTGAACGTGACCAACTCCAGAGCATTCTGCTGTCGAGAATGTCTTGATGGGATATAGGTATAAGTGTCCCTTAGACTTGAGATCACCTCAGTGACTTGCAAGCAACTCACTATGCTTTGGTACTGGACTAACTGAATTTCTAATTCAGAGATGGAAGGCTTCTGGGCACAGTCAAGTACTTGCGATGTCAGAGTGTGATCGAGATGGGATTGACCACTCCAAGAGTTGGAGAAGAATGAGTCGCTGTATTTCAATTTAGCAAAACCTTGGCCAGGGTAATCCATCAGATGGATTTGATATTTTGAAATACAATGTGGACAACCTGATCAGAGTTGACAGTTGAGCTCTGGGGTGTCCTATGATCATTTTGGTCAAGGGGATGAATTATATGAAAACTATATCCGCATGGGTTCTAAGGATGTTGTTCTACACATTCGACCTATCCGGACGTCGGGTACCATTGCTAGATGGTCACTTCGATTGGTATAGAAATTTATTTCTATGCTACCGGCTTAGGTTCGGACCTATGAGGTCACACACATTAGAGTTCATGATCCGATCGGATGGTTGATCAACGATTAAGAATCATTATAGGGTTAAATAATCAATACGATTGACATTTAACCCAGTGCAAGTGTTGCAGGAGGATCGATTAGCAATTTGATTGCTAATTGGCTTAATTTGATTAAGCCAATGGGCTGAGATTAAGTCTAATTAAATATGATTTAATTAGATTTGGTTTGGGCTTGATTAGATCAAGTCCAATTGGTTTATTGGATAAGCCAAGTGCAAGGAAAGACTAGTCCTAGTTCAACTAGGACTTGGGTCAATCTAATTTCTAATTTGATTAGAAAATTAAATCAGATTTAAATCTAATTTAATCTGATTAAATTAGGTTTTTAATTAGGTTAAGACCTATTTTAATTAGGTTGATCTAATTTTGATTTGATTTGGTTTGGGAAACCAAATTAAAACAAGTTATGAGACAGAATCCTAGTAGGACTAGGATTCCACCTTGCGCCACATAAACCTTCTCCACGCCCTCTCTCTTATTCAACGCCAATCTCCACTTATTTTGTGTGACAAAAGCCCTCTCCCAGATCTCTCCCACGTTCACAAAAGGTCTCCTCTCTTCTTTCTTACATGGAAGGTGATTTGGATCAAATCTAAAAGGAATAAGTTTGGATTTCGAATTCTATGAGATAGAGTTTTAGAAATCCAAAACTCTTTCAATTTTGCACCGAATTTATCCAAATTTTTTTTGGAATTTTTGTGGCTTTTAGGGTTTACATTGTACACCCTTTTTTGATAATCCATGCATGAAAATATGGAGGAGGTGCTCAAGAGTTGGGCGTCCCTTAACTTGCCATGTTTGGATAAGCCTTGACTAGGTGTTTGACCTAGATAAGGACTCTATCATATCTCTCTATATAAGATGAGTTTCTTTATGAAATTTTAAGGAGAGATAGTCTTTTGAGATGAATTTCTACCATCCAAAAATCAGAGAGAAATACCTTTGGGTTGTGGAGATATAAAAGATGCAAGTTTGGGTGTCTAGAGAGAAAAATGTGAAGAAGAAGAGGGTCTTCTTCTTGGGTTTTTGTTTTCATATCTTTCCTCCCTCCATCTTGAGTTTCCTGAGAGTGTCTCAGATCTGAAACTCCTCCTTCTACTTTTCATCTTTGGAAGAGTCCAAATCAAGAAGAAGGAGGCACCTGATCAACCATCAAAGAAGGATCAGCGCAGTACTAGCATACTGTGCTGATTTCCTGAAGCAGGACTTCTGATCGAGATTCGTGGGCTCGTGTGGATGACTCCTAGAGGCCGGACGCATGTGCGGCTTGCAACATCATCCTTAAGCCCGGATCAGCGAGGTTAGAGCGTCTAACTTGCAAGGTAATAGATCTGATCTATTATTTAATACATACATTAGATTAGCTAGTATAGAAACATGTTGATATGATCAACATGTAGTTCATACTATATTTATATATATTTTAATTTTTGATTTAATGCTATGTAATAATCATGTAATAGGATCTTAGATCTAGGGATTTTCTGATCTTAGAAAATAAATTTTGATTTATTTTAGTCTTCCGCTGTATGATCTTGAAAAAGTTTCAAGATCTAACCCTGAAACCCTAGATCTGGTTCCTTCACTTTTCCAGTGTCCTGCCTTGCCACAATGAAAGCAGGTACCCTGTCTGAAGACTTTCTTTTCCTTCTTCTTCATCTTGCCACTCTTAGGATTTAGTACTTTCTTTGAACCCTTAAAACCTGACTTCTTCTTTGATGTTTTACCCATAAGAAGAAGTGGAGCATTTTCTTTCTTAATATGGCTCTCAGCTGTCTTAAGCATATTTAATAGCTCAGGCAAGGAGGTATTCAGTTTGTTCATATAATAGTTCACAACAAACTGAGTGAATGACTCAAAGAGAGATTGCAGGATCAAATCCTGAGTTAGTTCTCCATCTATCACAAAACCAAGTTGACCCAATCTAGTGATTAGATCAATGACCTTCAGGACATGATCTTGTATGGATGATCCATCAGTTATTCTAGCATGGAATAACTGCTTAGATATCTCATATCTAGTAGTTCTACTCTGTTCTCCATACAACTCTTTAAGATTGAGGAGTATGGATTGAGTATCCATGCTCTCATGTTGCCTCTGCAACTCATTGCTCATAGAGGCCAGTATGATGCACTTGACAGTCAAACTATCATTCTTCCACATCTTGTATGTGGATACCTTCTCTTCTGTGGCATCATCCCCAACCTCTTGTGGTTCAGGGATGTCAAGAATATAGGAGAGCTTCTCCTGAGTGAGTACAATCTTTAAATTCCTCAACCAGTCCACATAATTGGAATCAGTCAACTTGTTGGAATCTAAAATATCTCACAATGATAGTGAAGATGCCATTTGTAGAATTTAATCTACAATAATTAAAGAATATTACATAAGCAAACAACTCATATTGACTCATACAATTAAATAAGGTCTTTAGATTTAATTATGCCTCTCACTATTTTATCGAACATCATAACCCTCTACTATGATGAACGAGACATATTTAATATTTATCTTAGTGGATTGAGACCTTAATTTCTCATAATGATCTTGTGTTAACACAACAAATCCTTATGAATTCATAGGTAGGAAACTCTTTTCAATTGCATCTCATGCAATTTTCAATATTATATCTTGGTCTCAAAATATTATTAGCCTTGTGTTAACACAACAAGCTATAATATTTTAGTTAAGTTAGACCCTTCATTTCAATATAGTCAAATTCTAATATAACTGCCTTGTGTTAATACAACAAAGTAGTGTATTCAAAATTATCGTAAGCATCTTCTATGCACCAGGATTATGTTATATCAATCCTTATGACAAGCCTCATGTTAACACAACAAACTAGCCATAGTTTATGATGTAACATTAACCTAGCATGAAGGAAGGCCCTTAATAGTGTTTTCAACATTAGGGTTTTTCAATATCAAGATCGCTTAATCAAATTGGCCAGGTAAGTAAGGTGGGGTCCCCCCGTTGCTTTCCTTAGACACCAATAAATTGGCCAGGTCAGACAACAGAACCAATTAAAGAACCACCTATAGCACTTTCCTAGACACCAATTGATCAATTGATCAAGAATTAGTTAACCCATAGTTGCATATCACAACCACTTAATATAGTTTTCTAATAAGGGCTTTTATTTGGTCTCATGCAAATTTTAACTACATAATACCTATTTATGTATCCACATTAAAATTTTTTACATGTACAAGTGTAACATATGGACATTCATCATCCTAGGACAACCTTGCAGCATAACCCCGTTATGCTAGGACAACCTTATGTCAAGATGATGAAGTGGTGAATAATATATGCATTATTTCATATCATCATATGAAAGCATAAATTATTTTATAGTATAAATCATACTATGGATCACATAAATATTATGTATATATGATTGAACCAAACAAAGCCAGCTCTGATACCACTGTAAGGTTTCAAGGTGGGCATGCATAGTGGAAACATAATGAATTTCAAAATTTTAATAAAGAAATCCTAAATATTAAACCCTTAAACGAACATCTTCTTGATGATTAACAATCATATATAACATAAATTCAAGATTAAATTTAAGTTATAGAAGAATACCTGCAGCGCTTAATCCAAATTTGGGCAGAACCTCCACCAGGCACCCAAGTGTTCTTCCTCCAACGGTGACCCACACAGGGCTATGATCAGGACACAACTCTTTGAGATGATTTTTTCTCCAAAATTCTCATTTTGAGAATTTTTTGAACACCAGGACCTCAAGACCCTCTTCCTCTTCTCCTAGCCGTTCTATCCCTACCTTTCTTCTCTCCTTGTCTTCTTTAATTCTCTTCCTAGACTCTTATCCTAAAATCAACTTGTCCTTTCTATTTTTGAACTTATCCTAACAAGAGAAGGAAGAGATTAATTGGATAATAGGGAGAGGATGTTAGAAAGAAAGGAGGAATTGGAAATCTGAATGAATCCAATCCCCCAGCGCACCCCCCTTCAAATACTTAGCGATAGGTTGCCTTCGAAAATTTTTCACGCCCCTTCCACACGCCATCTTGCATCCATCAGAAAATCTCATACCTCCTGATGAATTCTCATGCCTATCTGAAAGTTTTTCACACATGGCAATCATCAAGAAAAAATCCAAGAGATGCTTCATGCAGAAGGAGTCTTCGAAACATTTTTCTCAATGATTCTCCAATGCATCGCGCAGCTTCCCATGGCATAATTTTTTTCCACCACAAATCAATGTAATTTTATCCATCTAATAGCTAAAAATCAAGGAACTAACATGAGAATATCATAAAAAAAATTTATATTAAGAAGTGGTGTGACAAATGGGTTAGAGTCCTTCACAAGTTGGACTCTTGGTCAGGCGCATGGATCAGGCTGACAAGATTTCCAACTTCAATGAATTTCCATGATTAAACTAGAAGGAATATTAACTTCACAAAAATTTTTCATGTTTAAAATAAAGTTAGAAATTATCAAAAAATTTATTTCATCATGGAACATAGGATAAGGTTGAGGATGAGGTGTCCCATCTCATGGAATGTGAAAGCTGTTTCTGCACACAAAAACTGCACCCACACACAAGAAAAATTCTTGACTCATGGAGACTTAGTTTCCTGGCTCTAAATTTTTAATACATGTAGCGAAGGGCTGAACCAACTCAAAAATAAAATTTATTTAAATTAATTTGGCTTTAATTAGCCCAATCTGGAATCAATTTTAAACCCGATTTGAAACAAGGAGCTAGTTTTTTGCAACATGTGCTAGCATGTTAATTTTGCAAATATGATCTAATCCAATTAGACCCCTGATCAATATCTTTGTGTGTGACCCATTGGGTTCCATATCCAGTCAGTAATAGGTCTGAGTTTAAGTTGATTTGATTTGATTAGAATTTAATCTAACCGATCTAGATCCAATCGAGCTAACCTAATTTCAATAATTAGAACTCTTTCTAATTGGTGATTGAATTAAACTCTTTAATTCGATCAAGCCCATAAACAAGATTGACATCTAGAAATGTATCATATCTATCTGAAAGATATAAAATTTTTGATAAAAATACCAAAAATATCCTTCAGTGGAAAGTTACCGTGAAATTTGATCCTACGATCTCCCTGCACCCCGAATATGACTCTGGATATGGAATGATGTCAAATCCAATATCATACTCATATTTCTCTCAATTTATATGATGATTCAATTAATAAAATATTAAAAACTCTTTCTAATTTTTATTCTGCTTTAATCAAAGGCTTCCTGAATCATTAGTCGATCAGAACAAGTAAGATGTGATTTCCTCTTACTAGGAGTGATCGATTCCATGTTGACCTACTCACAACCTCTATACACATTCTACCATATCTAGAACACCCGTACATGACTAAGTCATGAATGAGTATGAACCAAAAAATATGGATTCATGTATACAAGGTTCTATGGTAGTCTCAGGTCAAAGGATTAAATGCACAACTCCCACTATAAGAAAACATCTCTTGACAGGTAAGTAAATTTCATAAGATGTTTCTTAAGTCGGATGAATTTAGTGAACTCATTCTCTAATGAGCACCTACTTTCTTGTATTAGTGTCTCACACAAGTGGCATATGAGATCTGCCACCCTCTCCATCGAGCATACATAGAAAGTGCTAATCTATCCGGAACATTAATCCCCTACTCAATGCTCCTATGACTAGAAATATTTTAAATCAAAATTTTTAGGATTTTAGGTCTCATAGGTATGATCTCATTATAATCCTAAATCTATTTTTTTGATTATGGGTTCATCATAATCATTACTAAAGTAAGATATAGCATATGATGAAAAATACCTTTTATTATTTAAAGAGTCAATACATAAGTCTGGAAGATTACAAGAAAAATCCATCAAAATACAAATTTCGATTGACTTGTAGGGTATATTCCTTTCATTGCGTCTACAAATGAGCTTGCGATTCTGTGGTCATTTTTTTTATACTGTATGTGGATGACATACTATTACTAAAAAATGACATCCCGACTTTGCAGAGTGTGAAGCTATGGTTATCATCATAGTTCTCCATGAAGGACTTGGGAGAAGCATCCTATATCTTAGGGATGAAGATCTATAGAGATAGATCTAGAAGGTTGCTTGGATTGTCCCAATCTACGTATATTGACACCTTGTTGAAGTGGTTCAACATGGATAATTCCAAGAAAGGCTATCTTCTGATAGGCCATAGAATTACTCTTTCCAAGAAAGATTATCCGACAACTCCTGAGGATAGAGAGCGCATGAGTAGAATACCATATGCTTCGACAGTGGGATCTATCATGTACGCTATGATATGTACGAGGCCAGATGTTGCCTATTCACTAAGGGTAGTGAGTAGGTACCAATCTGATCTGGGTGAGAAGTATTGGAAGATTGCAAAAGCAATTCTTAAGTATTTGAGAAATATTAAAGACCAATGGCTTATCTATGAAGACTCTGATCTAAAACTTATAGGATATACTGATTCTAATTTTCAATCAGATTGTGATGATAGTAGAAGCATGTCAGGCTACGTATTTACCTTAATGGAGGAGCTGTTTGCTGAAAAAATTCCAAGCAATATACTATGGCCGCTTCTGTATGCGAAGCGGAATACATTGCTGCATCGGATGCAGCAAAGGAGGTGGTGTGGTTGTGAAAGTTTATTATCGAGCTGGGAGTTGTACCTTCTATTGATGGTCCTGTCCTGCTGTATTGTGACAGCTCTAGTGCTATAGCTCAGGTGAAAGAACCTAAGTCGCACCATCGCACTAAATATATTTTGGGCCGCTATCACCTAGTGCGAGAGATCGTGAATCAAGGTGATGTCGAGCTTCAGAAGATTGATGAAAAGGAGAATCTAGCCGACCTCTTCACTAAAGCTCTCAAGATCAAAGAGTTTGATAACTTCAAATGGAAGATGGGTATAAGATATTATCCTGATTGGCTTTAGTCCAAGTGAGAGTTATTGGAAATTATATCCTAAAATCAATCATGACGATTGAGTTCATCTTTGTATATGAATTATTGATTATTGAAAAATAGTTATTCTGATATTTTTCATCACAAAGTGACATCTTCTTTGAACTCTTGTACTGTGATGAAGTCCCTAAACTATGCTAGTGTACGATAAAAAAAGAATTTATCATATGGTTCTTAAATAAGTTTGCGACCAAATGATACGTCATTATGGGATGATGACATTTATCGAGTGAAGGTCATTGTGTGCCATATGGGTTGGTTGTCCTCTTAATCAAGAAGTGTGGTGATACTGATATGGCATACAGGTGAGATGTAAGGGTACAACATCACTGAACAAGTGACTCACCTGCTGAGCATTCTATTGTCAAGAGCTGCTCACGAAACATATGGGTTAAATATTCTTCAGACTTGAAATCACCATAGTGACTTACAAGCAACTCACTGTCCTTTGGTGTCGAACTATCTGAATTTTTAATGCAGTGACGGAAGGCTACTGGGTACAGTCAAGTACTTATGAAGTCTGTATGTGGATTAAGATGGGATTGACCCCTCCAGATTATTGGAGTTGATATATCACTGTATTTTAATTTAATAAAGCCTTGGCCAGGGTAATCCATGAGATGGATTTGAAAAGTTGAAATACAATGTGGATGAAACAATCTCGATTGACAGTTAACCTGAGACCATCCTAGAGCATCCAAGGTCAAAAGGATGAATTATGCGATAACTATGAGTATGGATTTTGAAATATTTTTTTGCAATAATTTGACCTATCTGGACATCAAAAATCATTGTTAGATGGTATCTTGATTAGTGTAGAAATTGATTCCTATGCTACCACTTAGTGTTTGAACCTATGGAGTCACGCACACAAGTCAGACAAAGTAGAAAGAAATTAACCTATGTTTATATGTCCAATCTAAAAGTACTTGACTTGATTAAACATATAAGCTAACTTGATTGAAAATTGAGTTATGGGTCAAATAGGATTGAAGAGTTGACTATGTCTAGCTAGCACTACACATGAGGTTCAGATTCAATTTCGGAGATGAACAATTTCTATCTATGATCCATGAAATATATAAAAGATTAATTTAAGTACTAATTAATTTTAGATTAGATCTATATTAATTAGACTTAAATAGATCAAAATTTAAGTTAGACTTGATACAAAAATTCTAAAGAGTTTAGGATTGACAGCCTTTCAAAATTATTTCGAACTAGCTTCGAATCGGATTTGAATCGAACCTATTTTGGATGAGATATGAGTATTTCTACTTGTATTAGAAATATCCACTCATAAAACATGATCAAAAAATAGTTTAGTGCTTATTTGGGGCATCCCAATTGGGTGTGGGAGTGGGTGCAAAGTGGATGTCATAAGTGATGGCAATTATATCTCATATAGGGTCCTTCTTTCATGAGTATTGGACCAATTTAAATCAGATTTGAATAAAGAGTCCTCCTCTCATTGGATCATAAAAATTATCTATAAATAGAGAGGGTCTCTACTTATGGATGAGAGAAGAGAATAGAATAGCGAATAAATCAAATTGAGAGAAGAGAAAAAGAGAGAGAGACAGGCATGTGAAGAGAAAGATCCTTCATCTTCTACATCTCTCCCTTTGTTGCCGTCCTCTCTCCTTGGGCATGGATCCTTCTTGGACATCCTACATACTATTGTGAGGTATCACATCATCACATCTCATCCCTCGATTGATTAGTTGTGAAGCCAATTGGATTGGAGTTCATCCTGCTTTTTTGCGGCGTTTGATGTGCATACGAAGTAGAAGATTTGCATATTCAGGCCTTCGTAAAGGTTTATATCAGATAATTTATGATTTGATCCCTGTTCTACTGTGATTCAGATAAAAATTTAATCTTTAAACAAGTAGAATATTAAAAAAAATTCTTAGATGCAACTTGGGCATTCTGGAGGAAAACTGTTCCCTTCCCAACAGAGGTCCCCTATTGCTTTCTTTAGACATCAATAAATTAGTCAGATCAGTGAATAAAATTAATTAAATAATCATCTTTTAATTACTTTTCTTAGACACCAATTGGTTAATTAGTTCAAATAGATTAGCTTAGGTGAATCAGATTCGAGCCATAGAGTCGAATTAGGTCTTTAGGTTAATCGATTCTATATATGGGTGTCAATTGATTCGATCAATAATAATTATATGATTTTAAGCTCTATTGACCTCATTCTAATCAACACTTGACTTAGTTTGATCAACTACTAAATTAATTTAGATCCAATATGTTCAAATCAGAAACTCTAGATGTAATCTAATTATATGACCTAATTTGATCTATCCATGACCAATCCTTTATGCTCAAACACTAATTTCATATTTTAAATCAAAATTTTTAGATCTAAATTTTTTGCATGAAAAGTATATTTTAATCTTGAAATAATTTTCAGATTATACATACAAACATACATCATATACATGAATAAAATTCAGATCATAGAAATAAATTTCAACCCTAAACATACTTTTATATATCATATATATGAATCAAAATAGATCTCAAACTCTTTTCATATCTAAACAACAAAACATATATCACATATATGCTAAAAAATTAGATTTAAAATTTTATTTAATTAAAAATTTTAACATCATTCTAGGATAACTATTCAATGTAACAAGTTATGCCAGGACAATCTTATGTCAGAATGATATCAAAAACTTTCAAATCTAAAATTTTTCTCTATAGATTTTAAATCTAAAATCTAATCTCATACATATGATGTGGCTCTGATACCACTATTTGAATTTTATATTTCATGCATGCAAAAATTTTCAAAACAAGCATACAGCAAAATTTTAAAAATTTCAGATTAAATCTAATTTAATCTAAGCATGCATAAGATCAAATCTTAAAACCATAAATAGGATCGACATATATGAGATAAAATTTAGATATAAAAATTAAATAATAAAAAAATAAATAAACTTCATACCTTGGCACGGATCAAGCTTCACCACGAACTGATGATCATGGATGTCTTCCGAAGATCTCTTGAAGCCGCACAAACGTCCGACCTCTATGGATATCCACACGAGATTTTGATATGATCAAAAGCTTATTGATCTCACTGAGGTGCTAGCTCCCTTGTAGAGATCATATCTTGACGGTTGAATAATCTTCTTTTCTCTCAAGACACACTTAGAAAAGTAAAAGACAATAGGAGGATATTGATCTCTATGCTAGAAATCATGAGAAGAATACTTTTTTTTTTCTATAACCCATACACCAAATCTCTATACTAAAGATGTAAAAATTTTATCCAACTTTTGGACAAAGAGGAGAGAGAAACCTATGTCCAAACTAGGACAATAGATGGGAGAGTAGATATCCTAACAACCAACCCTTGGTTCTTGTAAGGAAGAAGGGATATGAAGAACCATGCCTCACGCCTATGGACATACACATGTTCCCTCTCCCTTGATTTTTTCTCAATGCACAACTTCCCTTTTTGGCATTAAAACCTGATCCATATCTGGTTGATCTAATGCCCCATAAGGTTCCTTGGTTTAAGTAAGAAGAGAGGATAGAGTTTTGGTAGGAGATAAGAGTCCAAAGATGCTAGGACTCTTCCAATTTTGATGCCGCCCACCCTACATCCTTTTCACCCAAGTTTCTCATGGGAATTAAGAAATAGAGTGAACTCTTTCATGCTTAAAAACCTCATGCAAAATAGGAAGAGACAATGGGTTTTTGGCATCTCAAATCTGGTTGGTTGTGGGCTGATTTATAGTGCATGGAGAGGGGAGTTCAATCCATATTGGACTCTACTTTAGGTGGTTGTTTTAAATCAAATAAAATTCTAATCAATTCTAATCATATTAAAAATTGATTTGATTTAAATAAATAAAAATCTAAATCTATTTGAAACTCAAACTATTTAGAGTAGATGTCATCTAATTAGAGAAGGAGTCTTTGTCCTTCTGGATTCTCTCTTGGTGCTTGAATCAAACTCAATTTAATCCTAATCCAATTAAATTTGATGCACACATGAAGATGAGAAATCTATGTCCAAATAGGAACTCAAACATTTTTTTTAGATCTTAGTCTAATTAAGAATTAAGTCAAACTCAAATCCTAATTCAACAAAGAATCATTCGCTCATGCAATTTGATTATCTCATAACCCAATTAGGTTTAATCAAATCCATATCAAGTCAAATTAAATCTAATTTAATTAGACTTGATGCAAGCTCCATAGCTCAATCAAATTGAGTCAATTAACAATTCTATTGCTAATTAATCCTCCTATAGCTCACTAACTGTTTAGCGAGTTATTTGATTACAACTTTTGTATTGAATTAATCATCAATCAAATTGATAATCAAATCCTATCATGATTTATAATCGTAATTCAACCATCTGATCAGTTGAAAGCCTCTTTGTATGTGATGTCATAAGTTTTATTCTGTCTGATAGTGAGATATATTGTAATCCCTATCATAATATCATTGAAACTCTTTTCAATGGATTGGAACCGTTACAACTCTGCCCATTAAGGATCATCGATTATCAAGATGATACTTGTGGATCTCATAATCCACCAGTGACATGTAGCAGTATGTAGCAGCAATCTAGTAAAATAAAAGATGATGAACTTCTAGGTGCAGTTAACATATGATGCAGTTCCTCTATCGTGAGTTTCGACCAGATGGCAGGTCATGAATGAATCATCAAACCTCATCATTGGTCATATGATAGATTCAATTTGCTCGAGTCAATATGTGATTCTCATAAAAAAAATTTTCATTAATCACACTGTTATGGCCATAAACTTAAAGACTTAGCTTCTTAGATTTCATAGGACTACTTCCTTCTACTAGGGTTGATAGATCCCATCTAGGTGCACATCCTACTCCTACAGTGGATCAATTATCGCCAACATCCACTACAAAAGCTCATTAAGACCCATGTTTATGTGTAATCAAACTCCAGCAGCCTTACTGTGAGCAGCTGTAGCACCGTAGGTCAAAAGACCAGTTATACAACTGCAGCATCGAGAAAGTCACTAACGAGTGAGCAGACATCCATGTGACTTTTCATGTTGGTCACACTAAGTACTAGTTATTCTCTAACAATCATCGACACTCTCACTCCAGTATCACTACACTGCAGACTCAAGACTCATCTATCCGAAGGAAGTGATCCGTGCACTGATCAATTTGGATCAATCACCATCCCCATGATGATCTTATGACCAGGAGTAATTTAAAAATTAATCATTAATGACACATACCTCAAATTCTCAACTCTTTGAGAATATGTGTCATCATCTTGTTAATCCCTTGGATGATTCATAGACGTATAAAATATGAATGATAATATAAATGCTCATTAAGTATAAAATTATATCCTAAAAATATAATATACGTTAGTCAAGATTGGCTTCTAGGGCATACATCCAACACTTTAGTGGATCCATCTGAGGGTATTGTACTCATTGGGTGTAAATGGATCTATAAAAGAAAAATAGGTATCGATGACAAGGTAGAGACCTGTAAAGTTAGGCTTGTGATAAAAAGTTATAGTCAGCATGAGTGCATTGACTATCAAGAAATCTTCTCATCCGTAGTCATGCTGAAATCCATCCACACTCTGCTGTTGCAGCTTATTATTATTATAAAATCTAGCAGATAGATGTAAAAACTACTTTTCTGAATGGATATCTTGAGGAAGATATCTATATAGAGCAGTCTTTGAGATTCACATCTAGTGATGATGATCACAGAGTCTGCAAGCTGCAAAGGTCCATATATGGATTAAAATAAACTTTTTGAAGTTAGAATTATCATTTTGATGAGGTGATCAAATCGTTTGATTTCATCAAAAATGAAGAGAAACCATATGTATACAAAAGGATCAGTGAGAGCGCAATAACATTCCTCGTATTGTATGTAGATGATATTCTTCTTATTGAGAATGATATTCCCATGCTGACCATGATTAAAAGATGGTTGTCTAAGAAATTTTCTATGAAGGATCTAGGGGAAGCATCTTATATTCTTGGAATAAAGATCTATAGGGACAGATCTAAAAAGATGCTAAGCCTATCATAAAAGCTGTACATAGAGATGATGCTGAAGAGGTTCAGCATGAAAAACTCCAAAAATGAACTATTACCTTTCGACATGGTATTAATCTTTTCAAGACGATGTGTCCGACCACATCTGAGGAAGTTCAGCGCATGAGTAGGATACCTTATGCCTCAACCATAGGGAGCCTCAAGTATGTCGTGCTGTGTACTCGACCTGATATTATCCTTGCTGTGAGTGTCATGAGCAAGTATCAGTCGAATCTAGATGAGGAGCACTGAATAGTTGTGAAGAACATCCTTAAGTACTTAAGAAAGACTAAAGATTTGTTCTTGGTCTTTGGAAGAGGTTTTGAATTGCAAGTCGAGGGGTATACTAATTCAGACTTCATGTCTAATCCTGATGATAGAAAGTCTATGTTAGGATATGTGTTCGTTTGTAATGATGGCATAGTTAGCTGGAAGAGTTTCAAGCAACCCATCATAAAAGATTCGACCACAGAGACTGAGTATGTCACTACTTCGGATGCTGCAAAAGAAGACTTTTGGTTTAAGAAGTTCATCATGGAACTTGAGATTATGATATTAGATGCCATACCACTTTACTATGACAACAATGAAGCCATGCACTTGCTAAGGAGCCGAGGTCTCATCAGAAATCAAAGCACATCGAGCGGCAATATCATATCATATGCAACTATCTCAAAAAGAAACATGTCAAGGTGTTGTTGGGTTTCGGTGGCACAGTGGAAGAGTTAGGTGTTTAAAAATTTTTATTAAAAATATTCGATGCACTGAAAATCCTAATGTCTAGAAACTCTTGACTATATCAATCAAAGTACAATAAAATAAATTTAGATCAAAAAAGTACCTATAATGCTAATCCAATTTTTATGAGACATCCAAGTGTTTGCCCTCCAACAGTGATCCACATAAAAATTGATTCAAGGACAGTGCTCCTTCACCTTGCTTCAAGAGTTCTAGCCCCTAGAACTCAACCATCCACCAATCGATCAGATCTTCCTCCAAATCTGAGTTCGAACCTTTTTGAACCATCCACTAGACTTGATCACCTTTTTCTAGACCTCTTAAACTATTAGAGCTATTAGGATTAGGCTTGTCTTAAAAGAACAAGCCTTGTCCTAAAACCTAGAGTTGTAAGAGAGGGAGAGAGGGAGTGGATAGGGGATGTAAGAATTGAATGATTACCCCATCTGTCATTTCCTATTTATATCACTAGATGGGGCAATAATAGAGAAGGCACGCCTCATCTGGAAAGATATATCAAGTCCTCATATCACTTATTTAAGAGTCCTTAAACATAAGGACTCTTTAGGGGGTGATACGTCGATTCCTGCCTTCTCATGCGCACACACCCAGAATGAGATGCCTTTTGCATCTCTTCACACATCATATTAGCATAAATTTTGCCACATAAGCCATTATTCATATAAAAATTCCATCACCAAATGATGCCTTATTTGGATAAAAATTTATGTGTGAGAAGGACTCTTCACCGAAGAGACGTGCGAGCACCTTCTCCCTATCGCACACGCACGCCCAGAAAAGGGTGTGAAAAGTAACCTTTATTAATCTAATAATTCTTTAGATTTTTACCACGTGATTAGCACTTAAAAGTGATCCTTATCATGAAAAAATATCAGATAAAAAGTTACTTAAGGCTCCCTAAACAAAAGGAGTCTTCGCATCCCTTCGTGCATCCAAAAAATCCTGTCGCACGTGCAGCATTCTTCCAGCAATTTTTCATGCAAAATCTGAATTATTTTTCATTATTTAAAAATTGTGCTATGTGGGTCATCATCTGATCTACTTACCATAAAAATTAGAGGCCCAAAACAGAAGGATTCTCAGTCCTTCTCCATGCCACAAATAAAGTACATGTGCATTCTACATATTAGCGCCAAGAGTCCTTCTTAAGTTGGACTCTTAGTTATTTGGCATGTACACCAGATATGGTGCCTCATTTTAGCTACTTCTAGGTGGATTAACCTAACCCAAATGCTCACCAAATTGGGCTAGCAAATGAGCAAGGCATGAGACCAAATTGATCTCTAAAAGAGCTAGGGATTCCACACGTGCTAGCATGCTTATCGGAACCCCGATTGAATCCAAAATTTCAATCAACCTTTTTTTTTTAAAAAAGATCCTTGGTCAATTTCTATATGTGTGTGACCCATTAAATTCTACATCTAGCTAGTAGTAGGTTTGGGTGCTAGTTGACCTAATTTGATTAGAATTTAATCTAACCGATTTAGGTCCAATCGAGCTAATCCGATTTCAGTAATTAGAACTCTTTCTAATTGGCGTTCGAATTAAACTCTTTAATTTGATCAAAAATCTATAAGTCAAGATTGAAATTTAGCAATATATCGTGACTATCCAGAAGATATAAAAATTTGATAAAATATAAATATATCCTTTAGTGACAAGTTACCATGCAATACAATTCTTCGATCATCCCAGCACCCTGAATATGTTCATGAGTATGGAATCATGTCAAACTCAAACATATATTCATATCAATTCTCAATTAACCAATGATGACTCCAATGAAGAAGCATTAGAAACTCTTTCTAATTTTCTTCCTACTTTTGGCCAAAAGATTTTTTTCTAGTCATCTAGGATTGAGAATACATAGGATGCGATCTCCTCTTACTAGGAGTGATTGATTCTATATTGACCTACTCACAACCTTCATACACACTCCACCATATCCAGAATACCCCGTACATGTCTTAATGCCATACCTGGGTATGAACCAAAATATGGGTTCATGTGTACAAGATTTCATGGTGGTTTCAGGTCTAAGGATCACTTGCACAACTTCCACTTACAAAACTATCTTTGATATGCAAATAAGACTTCCATAAGATATTCTCTTTCATCGAGTCAATTCAGTGAACTCATTTATCAAATGAGCACCATATCTTTGTATTAGTGTCTCACACAAGTGGCTAGTGAGATCTGTCACTCTCTGCATTGAGCATACATAGAATGTGTCAGTCTATCCAGAATATTGATCTCTGACTCAATACTCCTACGATCAAGAATATCTAAGATTAGGATTTTAAGATTTTAGGTCTCACTAGCATGACTCATTTATGTCTCCTAAAATTATTGTCCTAATCTTTGGATTTTATCATTATCTTAGACATAATAAGATACAGCTAATATAATGAATCAATGCCTCAAATAATAAATATCATTTTATGAGTTGAAAAATTTTAAAGAAAATCCCATCGCAACACACTTGCGATTGGCTTATAGGACACTCTTCTTTCAGGTGTGAAAAGTAGACTCCACGGACAACATGGCAGACCCGTAGACAAAATAATTGAGCCAGCCAAAAATGAAAGTCCACCTTGAGAAGATGGAACTTAGATTAGTGGCCAATTAGCTTTAGTCCAAGTAGGAGATTGTTAAATGTATGTCCTAGAAGCCAAAATGACAGACACATTATAATAAATCTAGAACATAATTTTATACTTAATACATTGATTTGATCAATAAAAGGATAAATTTACTTTTCATTCAAGTATGATGTGTCTTTGAATCATTCATGAATTAACATTCGATATATATTCTTAAAGAGTTGAGAATTAGAGATATGTATTTAATTCCTAAATACTTCCGATCATAGTATCATCATAAGATGATAATTGATCCAGATAGATCAGTGCATAGATCATTTTTTTTGAAAGAGATAAGTCTCTGATCTATAGTGTAGAGACACTAAACGACGAGTGCAGGTTGTTGTTAGAGAATAACTAGTACTGAGTGTGACCATACGAGAGATCATTTAGATTTTTATTCAATCATCAGTAATTATCTTGATGCTGTAGTTGTGTGATGGTTTTTTTATCTGAGATGGTACGATTGCTCATAGTGAGATTGTTAAGAGTTTGATTGATACATAAACATGGGTCTTAATGAGCCCTTATAGTGGATGTTGGCAATAGTTGTCCACTGTAGGAGTAAAATGCGGATCAAGATGAGATCTATCGATCTTGATAGAAAGAAGTAATTCTATGAGATTTGAGAGGTTAAGTTCGAGAGTTTGTGACCACAACAGTGTGATTGATGGAAAAGAGGTACAATAGAAATCATAATTGGACTTGAGCTGATCAAATCTATCATATGACTGATGTTGAGGTTTGACGATTTATCCATGATCTATCATCTAGTTAGGATTCATGATAGAAAGATTGAATGACACGTTAACTACACTTTGAGTCTCATTTTCAGTTCTACTGGTGTCATTGATGGATTGTGAGAGCTCACTAGGTGTCACTGATAGATTGTGAGAGCTTACTAAGATTGTTTAAGATCGACGATCCTTAATGAGTTAGAGTGAAATTATTTCGACCTATTGAAAGGAGTTTCAATGATACTTTGATAGAGATCATTGTATATCTCACTACTAGATAGAATTAAACCTATAGGTCACATAATAAAGAGATTAGACATGGAATAAGCAATTGGACATATCAAGTGTTAATTGGGTTTAGAGAAACTCTATTGGGTTCAAGATAACCTTGCTAGCATATGGTTGGACTGTTAGGAAATATATCCCAAAAGCCAATCGACAATCTGTTGATGGTTGAGCAACTTTGTATTGTAATTGATTTATTAATAAATAAAATATATTTTTGGCATCTTCATCATAAGTTTTCATCTTCTAATGAACTCTGTTATTGTGATGAAGTCCTTAGGACTATTTAGATTCGATAAAGAGAGGATTTATCGATTAGTCCTTAAAACTATTCACAACCAAATGATAGGCTGTTAATAAGGACGATAGCTTCTATCGAGCATAGGTCGCTGTAGGCCATATGGGTTGGTTGTTCTCTTAACCAAGGAGTGTGGAGATAGTATGGCATACAGGTTAGATGTAAGAAAATATCATCATTGAACGTGACCAACTCCAGAGCATTCTGCTGTCAAGAATGTTTCTGATGGGATATAGGTATAAGTGTCCCTTAGACCTGAGATCGCCTCAATGACTTGAAAGCAACTCACTGTGCTTTGGTACTAGACTAACTGAATTTTTAATTCAATGATGGAAGGCTTCTGGGCACAGTCAAGTACTTGTGAAGTCAGAGTATGATCGAGATGGGATTGACCACTCAAGAGTTGGAGAAGAATGAGTCGTTGTATTTCAATTTAGCAAAATCTTGGCCAGGATAATCCATCAGATAGATTTGATATTTTGAAATACAATGTGGATAACCTGATAAGAGTTAATAGTTGAACTTGAGGTGTCCTATGAGCATTTTGGTCAAGGAGATGAATTATATGAAAACTATATCCGCATGGGTTTTAAGGATGTTGTTCTACATATTTGACCTATCCGATCGTGTCCATTGCTAGATGGTCACTTCGATTGGTACAAAAATTTATTTCTATACTATCAACTTAGTTTAGACCTATGAGGTCACACATATTAGAGTTCACGATCCGATCGGATGGTTGATCAACGATTAAGAATCATTCTAGGGTTAAACGATCAATATGATTGACATTTAACATAGTGCAAGTGTTGTAGGAATCGATTAGCAATTTGATTGCTAATTGGCTTAATTTGATTAAGCCAATGGGCTGAGATTAAGTCTAATTGAATATAATTTAATTAGATTTATTTTGGACTTGATTGGATCAAGTCCAATTGGTTTATTGGATAAGCCAAGTGCAAGAAAAAACTAGTCCTAGTTCAATTAGGACTTGGGTCAACCTAACTTCTAATTTGATTAAAAAATTAAATTAGATTTAAATTAATTTAATTAGATTAAATTAGATTCTTAATTGGGTTAAGACCTATTTTAATTGGGTTGGTTTGGTTTTGGTTTGATTTGGTTTGAAAAATCAAATTTGAACAAGTCATAGATTGAACCCTAGTAAGACTAAAATTCCACCTTGCGCCACCTTAGCCCCCCACGCCCACTCTCTCTTATTTTGTGTGACAAAACATTCTCTCTCAGGCCTTCACACATGTCCAAAGCTTTCCACTCTTTCTCTCTTATATGGAATGTGGTTGTGGACCAAGTCAAAGTAGGAATTAGTTTGGATTTCAAATTATATGAGATAGAATTTTAGAAAACCAAAACTCTTTCCTTATGGTACTGATTTTATCCAGATTTTTTTTGAAATTTTTGTGAATTTTATGGACATATTGTGCACCATTTTCTGGTAGTCCATGGTAGAAAAAGAAGGAGGGGGTACCCAAGAGTTGGGCACCACTTGTCTTGTCCTGTTTGAATTTTCTTGACTAGGTATTTGACCTAGACAAGGACTCTTCATATCTCATTTTTAAGATGAATTTTTTTTTAAATTTTTGTGAATTATAGAAGATTGAGAGACTTTGGGGTTTATGAAAATTAAGAAGAAAGAGTATTGGGACCTGGAGATATAATAGACACAAAACTAGGTGTCTATGTGAGAGCAAAGAGAAGAAGAAGAGGGTCTTCTTCTAGGGTTGCTGAGTTCACATCTTTCCTTCCTCCATCTGTGAGTTTTCTGAGAGTGTCTTACATCTAAAACTCCTTCTCCTACTTATCATCTTTGGAAGAGTCCAAATCAAGAAGAAGGAGGCATCTGATCGACCATCAAAAAAGGATCAGCACAATACTAGCATACTGTGCTGATTTTCTGGATCAGGACTTCTGATCGTGATTCATGGGCTCGTGTGGATGACTCTTAGAGGTTGGATGTGTGTGTGGCTTACAATATTATCCTCAAGCCCAGTCAGTAAAGTTAGAACGTCTAACTTACAAGGTAATAGATATGATCTATTATATTTTTCATACATTAGATGTAGTATAGAAATATGTTGATATGATCGACATATAGTTCTTGCTCTTTGCATTTTAATTTTTGATTTAATGCCATATAATAATTATGTAATGAGATCTTAGATCTAAGGATTCTCTGATTTTATAAGATAAATTTTGATTTATTTTAGTCTTCCGCTGCCTGATCTTGAAAAAGTTTCAAAATCTAACCCTGAAACCCTAGATCTGGTTCCTTCAATTGGTATCAGAGCCTAGGTTATTTATTACATGATTATTTATACATACTTAGATTATTTTTTAGATTAGATTTAATTTATAATCTGATTGTTAAATCTAAAATTAAAATTTTTAGATCAATCATGAACTGTAGGTTGTCCTGCTGTAAGGTTTATCCCTTACAGTGCAAAGGTTGTCCTAGTTCGTGTAGATCTATCTTTAATCATAAATTTATTAGATATGATCTAGATTAAATTTATGATTTATTAGATTTAAAAAATATTTAAATCTAAAATAAAATCTTTTTGTTAGTAATTCTCGCACAAAAACCATCATATATTTGTCTGAAAAATTTATGTAGTTTAAAATTAAAATTATTTTAATTATATGAACCTGTTTAGATTAGATCTAAAGTAGTTTCATGCTTATTTCACTTGTATTTTGATTATGAATCAAACATGCAACTTGGTTGGTAGAATCATATTATAAAAATATTTTATAAATATGAAAATTATTTTTAAAAAGTCAAACCCCAATCCTCAGTCCAAAAATTAATTGAGAATTAAGAAGTTGTTTGATTAGGTTCTAGGATTGTGAATTGAAGAACCTAAGACACAAACCATAACACATTGGGTTAATGGGTTAGTGGGAATTAGGTCTATTAATTGAGTTAGACCTAAGGTTAGATTAAAGATGGACTTAATTAGAGAATTGACTAAATCTAATCAATTGTTGTGTTAGATTAGGTCAAAGATTCTCTAGATCAATTACAATAGTTGTAGTTGGTCAAGTCCATATCTTTAACGAGAACCAAATGGACTTGATTCTTGGCTAAGTGATCTAGCACGAACTGTTGGGTTGATCTAATCGAAACTAATTAAACCAGTTGGTGTTTAAGATAAACTAGATCGATGGTTTTTAATTGGGAGCCCGCTTACTTGGCCATTTCTGATGGTGTCTAAGGCAAGCTTTGGCAGACCCTCCCACCGATCGAACTTCCCTGACCTCTTGATGAAATTATATTTTGATCGGATCACTTGACTATTCGAGCTGACCTATGTCAGCTAGGTAAATCAGTGTGACTGGTTTAGGTGCTCCTAGACTAGCCCTTTTAATGGTCTCCCTTAAGCTGACTTGGTGAAGCCAGTGGGAGGATCATGATAAGTTGGTTCATCTGACCTCCTCCTCTAGATCAATTAAATCCTCTAAAATTATTAGGTTCTTAAAATGAAATAGTTATGGTGATAACTAGATCATAGCCTCTTATTAAGTGGATGATAATGAGTCCATCAGTTGGATAATTAGTGGAGGCCCAAAGGCCTGGTGCTTATCGGTTGATGGAATTGTCATTCATAATATGATTTCTTGACTGCATCTTTCTAAATGGTAGTTAGGTTGGCCAACCAAAGTTGGGCCTAATCATTCATTGGCTAGATGGGCCAAGTATGATCATGTTAATGGTTGGACCTAACCAGACCTTTTCAGTGGAGGCCAAAGCCTACTGATTAGGGACTGGAGTAAAATTAAAATTATTAGAAATTATTTAGAAAAATAATTAGTTATGAACCTATCCTTAGATGTACATGGGTTGGCCAACCAAAGTTGGACTTGTGTGTAGTCCAAGTGGATTCTAGTACCCACTAAGAATTAGGGTAATTCCTCGAATTGGAGGTAGAGGCTACCAATTCGAATAAAATAGTGGGAGAAACCTTTTGATTAAAGTTCAAATCTTTAAGTTTAATGAATCAATTACTAATTAGGTTATGGTTTTCCTTTGTGTAGATATAGCCACTTTCCTATCGCTCCGATCATTGTTGGACAATGTAAATTTGGTGGGACCCAACTTCGGTAGCTGGTACCGAAAGTTGAAGATTATCCTAGAGCATGAATGGATCCTATATGTGATAATGGATCTTGCACCTGAGGAGCTAGCTGCCAATGCACGTGGAACAGTCAGAGACACTTATCAGAGTGGCTCAGTGACCGAACCATGGTGTGCTGTATTATGCTGGCTACCATGAGCAACGAGTTCAATCGCAGATTTGAGATGGCTCAGCCAAAGGACATGCTTCAAGTATTGGAGGATGCCTTTGGCACACCCGATGATGTGGAGAGGCACAAGACTAGTTGTGCCATCTTCAACACCAAAATATGGGATGGTGCCTCTATCACTGATCATGTATTGTACATGATCGAACTGATGGAGCTTTTGAGCAAGCTCGGCTTTTTCTTGCATGAGCAGCTTGAGAAAGATGCAATACTGAACTCGCTGCCCAAGTCTTATCTCCCATTCCTCACTCATTATAGAATGACAAAGCCTAAAGTAAACTACCATGGGTTACTGGGGTTGCTTCAGAACTTTGAGAAAGATCACCAACTCCACAAGGAGTCGGTGAACTTAGTGGGAGGTTCATCTTCTGGTTCTCGATGCTTTGAGAAAGGGAAGAAGAACAAGAAGAAGAAAGTGAAGAAGGTGCAAGTTCAGGCTGGGACATCAGTACAGGACCAGACCAGAAAGATCAAGCCTGATAAGAGTCAAACTGAATGCTTCTTCTGCAAGAAGCGGGGGCACTGGAAGAGGAACTGTCCTCAGTACATTGCCTTTTTAGATCCGAACAGGCAGAGAAAGAAGCAAGCTATTGCTGAAAAAGGTATTTAATGATAACTCCTTGTAATTTCTCTATTTATAATATAACTGACTGGGTATTGGATACCGGTAGCCTTTACCATATTTGCAATTTGTTGCAGGGGTTGCAGGTCAATAGGAGATTCGAGCAAGGTGAGAGGTTTATGAACGTAGGAGATGGAAGACCATTCCAGTTCTAGCATTAGGAATCTTGAAACTTATATTTGAGTCCCATACGTTGTTCTTAATGATTGTCATTTCTATCCCAATTTTTTTTTAAATGTTATTTCTGTAGGCCTTCTGGCCAAAAATGATTTTGAAATTTCAATAAAGAAACAAGTTTGTAATTTTATTATGAATGGTATTACTATTTTTTGTGGACATTTGAACAAATGGTGTGTATATGTTATCACAACTTGTTAATGTAGTCTATTCTACTGGCAAGCACCCTAGATTAGATAGTATATCAAATATCTACTTATGGCACTGTAGGCTAGGTCATATAAACAATAACAGAATAAACAGGTTGACTCAAGAGGAAATTCTCGAAGTCAGTGATTGTGAATCACTTCCAACCTATGAGTCTTATCTTTTTGGTAAAATAACCACGTCATCTTTTACTGAAAAAGGTGAGAGAGCTACTAAGCTCTTGGCCTAGTACATACTGATGTATGTGGGCCCATGAGCATAAGTGCTAGAGGTGGATATTTCTATTTCATCACTTTCACAGATGATCTATCCAGATATGGATATGTCTATCTAATAAAACATAAGTCAGATTCATTTGAAATGTTCAAACGATTTTAAAGTGAACTAGAAAAACAAACTGAAAAGAGTATTAAAACTCTTTGGTCTGATCGAGGAGGGAAATACCTTTCTGGTGAGTTTCTGACATATCTAGGAGAGAATGGGATTCTCTCCTAATGGACTCCTCCAGGAACACCACAGCATAATGGTGTGTCTGAAAGGAGAAATCAGACTCTGTTAGACATGGTCCGATCAATGATGGATTTTGTCAGCTTACCAATATCCTTCTGGAGATATACATTCGAATCAGCCTGTTATCTGTTAAATAAGATTTCAAGTAAGTCTGTAATTAAGACTCCATATGAGATATGGATAGGGTGTAAGCCAGCACTTTCATACCTTAGGATCTTGGGGTATTCAGCCTATGTCAAATGGTTAGTTATAGATAAACTTGAACATAGATCTGACAAATGCACATTCATAGGGTACCCCAAAGAGATCAAAGGATATTTTTTTCTACCATGCTGATGAACAAAAGGTCTTCGTTAGTCTTAAGGTAAACTTTTTAGAAAAAGAGTTTCTTGGTTAAGGAACCGTTGCCTCTAAGGTTGAACTTGATGAAGTTCAACAGGTAGAAGGACTGGCACCAATAGCTGAATCTGAGTCAGATTTGATTAGATCAGATCCGAAGCTCAATGTACCTGCACCATTAAGGTGATTTGGTAGAGTATCATGTCAGCCGAACAGATACTACAGTTTCTTGGTCCGGGATGATGATCCCATCAAACTTGATGAAAACGATGAGGATCTAATCACCTATATGGATGTAATGCAGAGACCTAATTTGAGAAATGACTTAAGCCATGAAATTCAAAATGGAGTCCATGAAGGTCAATGATGTATGGACATTGGTTGACCCACCTGAAGGGGTTAAACCCATTGGGTGTAAATGGGTCTTCAAAAGGAAGAGGGGCGCAGATGGAAAGGTGGAGACCTATAAAGCCCATCTGGTTGCCAAGGGGTATCGTCAATATTATGGTATTGACTATAACGAGATTTCTCCCCTATGGCAATGCTCAAATCTATTCGGATAATGCTTGCAATAGCTGCCTATCTGAATTATGAGATCTAGCAGATGGATGTAAAGACAGTTTTTTGAATGGAGAGCTGACCAAAGAGGTGTATATGATACTACCTGAGGGATTTACATCCACAGATGAGTCCAAGGTGTGCAAGCTTCAGAGATCCATTTATGGATTAAAACAAGTTTTTCGGAGTTGGAACATGTGTTTGATAAAGTGATCAAAACGTATGGCTTCGTTAAGAATGGAGAAGAGCCCTGCATCTATAAATGGGCAAATGGTCTAGTTGTGGTATTCTTTGTCTTGTACATGAATGACATTCTCTTAATCGGGAATGACATCCCCACACTACAGGAATAAAAGTTTGGTTGTCATCGCAGTTCTCCATGAAGGACTTGGGTGAAGCATCCTACATCTTAGGAATGAAGATCTATAGGGATAGATCTAAAAGAATGCTTGGGTTATCCCAGTCCACGTATATAGATACTGTACTGAAGAGGTTTAGTATGGAGAATTTCAAGAAGGGCTATCTACCAATAGGCCATAAAATTTCTCTCTCTAAGAAAGATTATCCGATAACTCCTGAAGAGAGAGAGCATATGAGTAGAGTCCCATATGCTTCGACCGTGGATCTATCATGTACGCCATGATATGTACAAGGCCAGATGTGGCATACTCACTAGGAGTAGTGAGTAGATACTAATCTAATCCTAGAGAAAATCACTGGAAAGTGGTTAAAGCCATCCTTATGTATTTGAGAAATACTAAGAACCAATGGTTGGTTTATGGTGAGTCAGATCTGAAACTTGTGGGGTTCACAGACTCCAGCTTTCAATCTGACCATGATGATAGCAGAAGCATGTCGGGTTATATCTTTACTTTGAATGGTGGAGCCATCTGCTGGAAGAGTTTCAAGCAGCATATTGGGCAAACTCTGTTTGTGAGCCAGAGTATATCACAGCATCGGATGCTGCAAAGGAAGCTGTGTGACTGAGAAAATTCATCACCGAGCTCGAAGTAGCACCCTCCCTTGATGGTCCTGTCCTGCTCTACTGCGACAGCACTGGTGCCATAGCTCAGGCAAAGAAACCCAAAGCACACCAGTGGATGAAGCACATTTTGCATCACTTCCACCTGATCTGGGAGATCGTGGATCGAGGTGACATTGACCTTCAAAAGATCGAGGTGACGTTGACCTTCAGAAGATCGACGGAAAGGAGAACCTGGCCGACCCTTTCACTAAAGCCCTGACGATAAAGAGTTGGACAACTACAAATCGAAGATGGGTATTAGATACTATGCTGAGTGGCTTTAGGACAAGTGGAAGTTGTTGGAAAATATGTCCCAAAAGCCAATCATCAACCTGTTGACGGTTGAGCAATCTTGTATTGTAATTGATTTGTTAATAAATAAAATATATTTTTGGCATCTTCATCATAAATTTTCATCTTCTAATGAACTCTGTTGTTGTGATGAAGTTCTTAGGACTATTTAGATTCGATAAAGAGAGAATTTATCGATTAGTCCTTAAAACTATTCACCACCAAATGATAGGCTGTTAATAAGGACGACAGCTTCTATCGAGCATAGGTCGCTGTAGGCCATATGGGTTGGTTGTCCTCTTAATTAAGGAGTGTGAAGATACTGGTATGGAATACAGGTAAGATGTAAGGGTACATCATCATTGAATGTGACCAACTCCAGAGCATTCTGCTGTCGAGAATATCTCTGATGGATATAGGTATAAGTGTTTCTTAGACCTGAGATCGCCTCAATGACTTGCAAGCAACTCACTGTGCTTTGGTACTGGACTAACTGAATTTTAATTCAGTGATGGAAGGCTTCTAGGCACAGTCAAGTACTTGCGAAGTCAGAGTATGATCAAGATGGGATTGACCACTCCAAGAGTTGGAGAAGAATGAGTCGCTATATTTCAATTTAGCAAAACCTTGATCAGGATAATCCATCAGATGGATTTGATATTTTGAAATACAATATGAACAACCTGATCATAGTTGACAGTTGAACTCTGAGGTATCTATGAGCATTTTGGTCAAGAGGATGAATTATATGGAAACTATATCTGCATGGATTCTAAGGATGTTGTTCTGCAAATTCGACCTATCCGACCGTCAGGTACCATTGCTAGATGGTCACTTCAATTGGTATAAAAATTTATTTCTATGCTACCGCTTAGGTTCAGACCTATGAGGTAACACACATTAGAGTTCATGATCCGATCGGATGGTTGATCAACGATTAAGAATCATTCTAGGGTTAAACGATCAATATGATTGACATTTAACCTAGTGCAAGTGTTGCAGGAGGATCGATTAGCAATTTGATTGCTAATTGACTTAATTTGATTAAGTCAATTGGCTGAGATTAAGTCTAATTAAATATAATTTAATTAAATTTAGTTTGGGCTTGATTGGATCAAGTTCAATTGGTTTATTGGATAAGCCAAGTGCAAGAAAAAACTAGTCCTAGTTCAATTAGGACTTGGGTCAACCTAATTTTTAATTTGATTAAAAAATTAAATCAGATTTAAATCTAATTTAATCTGATTAAATTAAGTTTTTAATGGGTTAAGACCTATTTTAATTGGATTGATTTGGTTTTGGTTTGATTTGGTTTGAGAAATCAAATTTGAATAAGTCATAAATTGAACCCTAGTAAGACTAGGATTCCACCTTACGCCACCTTAGCCCCCCACACCCACTCTCTCTTATTTTGTGTGACAAAATCTTCTCTCCCAGGCCTTCACACATGACCAAAGCTTTCCACTCTTTCTCTCTTACATGGAATGTGGTTGTGGACCAAGTCAAAGTAGGAATTAGTTTGGATTTCAAATTCTATGAGATAGAATTTTAGGAAACCAGAACTTTTTTCTTATGGCACTGATTTTATCCAAATTTTTTTTGGAATTTTCATAGCTTTTATGGCACATATTGTGTGCACTTTTCTAGTAATCTATGATAGAAAAAGAAGGAGAGGGCACCCAAGAGTTGGGCACCACTTGTCTTGCCCTGTTTGGATTTTTCTTGACTAGGTATTTGATCTAGACAAGGACTCTTCATATCTCATTATTTAAGATGAATTTTTTTTGAAATTTTTGTGAATTATAAGAAATTGTGAGTCCTTTGGGGTGTGTGAAAATTAGGGAGAAAGAGTGTTGGGTCATGGAGATCTAAAAGATACAAAACTATGTGTCTAGGTGAGAGCAAAGAGAAGAAGAAGAGGGTCTTCTTCTAGGGTTGCTGAGTTCACCTCTTTTCTTTCTCCATCTGTGAGTTTTCTGAGAGTCTCACATCTAAAACTCCTTCTCCTACTTTTCATCTTTGGATGAGTCCAAATCAGGAAGGAGGCATCTGATCTACCATCGAAGAAGGATCAGCACAGTAGTAGCATACTGTGCTAATTTCCTGGACCAGGACTTCTGATCATGATTCGTGGGCTCGTGTGGATGACTCCTAGAGGTCGGATGTATATGTAGCTCACAATATCATCCTCAAGTCTGAATCACCAAAGTTAGAACATCTAACTTGCAAGGTAATAGATCTGATCTATTATATTTTACATACATTAGATGTAGTATAGAAATATGTTGATATGATCAACATGTAGTTCTTGCTCTTTACATTTTAATTTTTGATTTAATGCCATGTAATAATCATGTAATAGGATCTTAGATCTAGAGATTTTTTGATTTTATAAGATAAATTTTAATTTATTTTAGTCTTCCATTGTCTGATCTTGAAAAAGTTTCAAGATCTAACTCTGAAACCCTAGATCTGGTTCCTTCTGGATCCAATTTTTGTTAGATATATATCTTAGAAGTCAATCTTGATTAACACATATCTTTCTCTAGAGCATATTTTGTACTTGATGGGCAGTCTTTATAACCAATCATGTCTTATGTGTCCATGATTTATCTTAAAAATTAACAAAGATGATTTTCTATATTCTTAAGGTGTTGAGAATTTGAGACATATATTATTAGTGATTAATTTTAAGTACTTTCGATCGAAAGATTGTCATGAAGGATAGTGATCAATCCATTCGAGATTGATGCACGGATCCCTCCTTTTGGATAGATGAGTCTCGAGTCTGTGGTATAGAGATACTGGGGTGAGAGTGCAAGTGGTTGTTAGAGAACAACTTACTCTGAGCGTGACCAACATGAGAAATCACTTGGATGTCTGCTCACTTATTAGTGGTTTGCTCGATGCTGTAGTGGTGTGACTGATCCTTTGACCTGCGGTGTGTTGGCTATTCACAGCGAGGCTACTTAGTTTGACTGCATATTCTCTTGGTCCCTAGTCATTCAGGTTTTTGTAGTGTATGTTGACTATTATAGGTTCAGGTTCGCTGTTTGGAGTAGGATGCACCTAGATAGAATCTATCGACCTTGATAGAAATGGAGAAGTCCTATGCGATTCATAAGACTGAGTTTAAGAAATTTCTGACCAGAGTAAGAGTGAATACTAAAAAAGAATTTTCACGAGATTCACACATGAACTCGAGTCGAGCCAATCTAGCATATGACTGACGATGGGATTTGATGAGTTCTCCATGACCTCCGTCAAGTCGAAACTCACGATAGAGGGATTGTATCACATGATAACTGTACTTAGGGGTTCATTCTTTTTGTTTTGCTGGGTTAGCAATATATATTAGTAGATGTCACTGGTGGATCGTGAGAACTCACTAAGATCGTATTCGGATCAACGATCTTTATTGAGGTGAGTTGGAATCATTTTAGCTCATAGAAAAGAGTTTCGATGATACTGTGATGGAGATCACGGTATGTCTCACTACCAGACAGAATAGAATCTGAGGGGTCATATACAAAAAATGTATAACCTGATCAATGACTTGGATCATATTTGAATTATCAATTGGATCGATAGTTTGAATTTTAGAAACTGCTAATTTGTAATCGTTACAATTTTGGCAGTTACTAATTGTTAGCATAGGGACTTAATTATAAATATTATAATTTTATTGAGACTGATTAAATTATGAATTAAATTTTAATTAATTTAAATTAGATTTAATTTAATTAGATTTAATTTAATTAATATTAATTGAGTTCAATTCTTCAAATTAGATTTGGATTTCAAATTTGATTGGATCAGACTTAACTATCTTTTCAAATTTGACTTGTTTCGGACTCGATTTAAATCTGATTGAGATCAAATTTAAACCAAATGAATCATAACTCAGAGAGCCCAAGTTTTCTAAGACTCTCTCTATAGAATTCATGAAAAAAAAGGGAGGGAGTGCATGAAGATGCTCCCCCTTTTGTTTCTGCATGCGTGATTGGTGCCCCACCTTATCTGGTATTCTTTCTCATCTAAATTTTTTTCTATTTAAATATGATTCAAAATAGAATAGAAATATATCTAATTAGGGCATGGAATAAGTTTTTGTGTTATAAAAAAAATTAAGGAAAGGTGGATGTGCGCTAATTGTGAGTGGAGGTTTCTTTCTTACATCACAACTTTATCTCAATGCCTTTCTACCCTTTGATTTGATTTGAACACTCAAGATCAAATAGGATTTTATCTATTAAGGCATTAAGAAAGAGATTGTGCATGAGATAAGAGGTGTGGTGTGACAAAAAAAAATAGGGCATGAGTTTTCTTGCGTTAAAAAAGGAATAGGCGACTTCTTTTGGACATAAGAATTTTTTCAACGCCCAACTTGCTCTCCTCTTTTCATCCTTCATGTCCACACCCAGATCTAATAGAGATTAGATCTAAGAAGAGAAAAGAGAGAAAAAAATGAAGAAGAAAGATTTTTCTTCTCTTTATGATGATCTGATTCGGATCTTGTCGGATCTGTGCGAAAGAGTTCGCGCAATGATCTCCTTCAAGATCTGGAAGAAGAGATCTAGATCCAAGAATGAGCAGTGAGATCTGTAAGGTGCTCATATATCGATAATCTCAGTGCTCCGATCAGGTATCTCTATGAGGATACCAGTAGAGATCGGATGCATGCACAGCTATGATCAGAATCCGAGACATCCGCAGGATCCGAGGTTTAGAGATCTGATCTCTATTTGATTTTCGCTAACGATTGTTTTTCTTTTCAGATTTCAAATCATAGTTGTATGTTCATGTCAAGATCCTTGCTATAATTTTTAGATCAGATATGGTACATACATAAATTAAAATATTTTAAATTTTTTATTTTTGCTGTATAGATGTTTAGAAAAAAATTTTAAACTACACATATGAAACCATAGCGGTTTTCTAACTGTGGTATCAGAGCATAGGTTCTGATACGAACATGAAAATTTCTCAGATCTGAAATTTAATTCATAGAAATCAGATCTGAAGGTTAGTTTGATGATCTACTCATTCTAAAATATGGTTGTCCTGGCATAACCCTGTTATGCTGAATGGTTATCCTAGAACAATGTAGAATATTGATTATGGTTAGATCTAAATTTTCTACATACTGTAATATGATTACAAAATTATTTTGGACCTAAAATCATTTTAAATCTGAAATAAATCATGAGTTATTCAGATTTAAAATTAGTTTTAGATATGAAAATATTATTTAGGGTTTAATTTAGATTTAGTATGGTTGCTAAAATTTTTCTTACATTATAGATTCAATGTTATTGTTCATATGTTTGACATGTGAAAGATAATTAGATCTGATTTTTAATTAATTATATATGTGATATATTAGATTAAATTCTTAGTAGCTTAGTAATCGAATTGAGATAGTCACCATTGCCATCTGCTCATAAGATGATGAAGGGATTAAAGTCCCTCTCTTGCCCATCGATGGGTTCTCTCTTATAACGTGTAGGGATACCGATTGTGATATTTCCTACGAAGATGAATAGTGAATAAAAATTTTGTATATGATACATGTTTTAGATTTAAATCAGATTATGCATGTATTTTTATGTATTTTAGATCGCTAAAATTTATATTTGATATATTATTTGACACACGATTTAAAACTTAATTTTTGTAAAACCCTAGATCCAAAATTGTTGGAGCAACTTTTCTAGGTTGTGGACATCAGGAAACAGCAAAGATCAGATCGTGGAGGTCCTTGAAGGCCAACAACTGAGTAAAACAAAAACAATCTTTAGGATTTCAGCAACTTTATAAATCCTGTCGGCAGAATTTCTTTCTATGATTTGAACTCCTTCTCCACTAGATCTGAAATCCACCTTTTGAAATCTGAAAATACTCTTGATGAAGTCTCTAAAAATAAAAGATGAGAGCTGGAACTCCTCTTGGATGGCCAAAAGGGGTTGCACAAACAAGAGGGGTGTGCAAAGGGGGGGTGCTGGTTTCTAGCACCTCCTTTTTTTCCTTTTTGGGTTGGTGGCCAAGAAACCTTAGGGTTTCTTGCTGCTAGGATGTGGAGAAGATCAGAGAGAGAGAGAAAGGTTAGAGAGAAAATAATTTTGTATTTTTTTGATTCATCGAGTCCAAATATAGTGTATGTTTATATACAGGGTCAATGTGACCCCACCCAAAAACTTTTGTGACTAACTCAATACAAAATTATGCTAATCGAAGCCCATGTACACCCATAACTTGACCCAATCTCATAATCTTGGACTCAATCCTAGTCTAAATATAAGTTAGCCTCTGAAGACCTAAAATCTCTGGACCTCAAGATCTGAAAAGCTGACAGCCTTTCGTCCTAGGGCCCAAACTAGCCCTAGAAACCCCATGACCACCTCATGGACTTTAGATCTTGGCCTTAGCCTTGGTCTCTGAGCCTTGGGAGTACCACATGAGGTCCAACAATCTCCACCTTGATGCCCTAAGGCCTCAACCAACTCCGTCCTATCCATCAAGTACATCAGTATCACACATTTTCGAAAGCTGTCTAATGGAAGTACTTTCGTCAGTGCATCCACTGGATTCTCCTTGGTGTGGACTTTTACCAGCTCCACCTCACCTTCTTCCACAAGCTCTCTGATTCGATAATACTTGATATCGATGTACTTCATCCTCGCATGGTAGATAGAGTTCTGTGCAAAAAATAGTACACTCTGATTGTCATAGTGTATCCTGACGGCCTCTTATACGAGGCCTATCTCCAATGTCAAATCCTTTAACCATAGGGCCTCCTTCGCTACCTCCATAACACCAATGTACTCCACCTCAGTCATGGTTAAGGCCGTGATGGGCTGCAAGCATGATCTCCATAAAATGGGACCTCCAAATAGGCTAAATATAAAACCTATCGTCGATCGTTGGGTGTCCACGTCTCCATCGAAATCTTCATCCACAAACCCTCCTATCTATCCTCGAGCCTTTTTGGATGTGTTGGAGAGTCCCTCAGCACCTTCTCACTGTCTGTAGCAAATACTGACTCCAATAGTACCCGTCAAGTACCTTAAGATCTCCTTCAGTGCTCGTTAGTGCTCCCTACCAAGCTGCGCCATGAACCTGCTGACCTGGCTCACTGCATGGGGGATATCCAGCCTACAACACACCATGGCACACATAAGACTTTCCACACCAGAGGCATATGGCACCCTCTCCATCTCCTGAGCCTCTGTTAGAAAAATGAGTAGGCAGCATGTGTAGATTTCAAAACTTTGAAAACAGGCAACGAAAAATAAAATGGGTTAAACCCTTTAACCCCACATGCTAGATACCAGATCTAAATCTACCCAAGCCAAGAGAAAACACATATCATCAATTTGAAATTTTAAAAAATTTTATGAGATCAGATCTTATTACCTTTGCATGGGTAGAAATTCACCGCTATTGATGATCTTGGATTCGTAGAAGGTTGAGCCGCAGATGTGTCGGCCTCTACGGATATCTATCGGGATCGATTTTGAACTTTTTTTTTTCGTATGAGATGCTTCTTCTTAAGAAGAACCTTTACCTTGAAGATTTTGATCAACTCCTTTGATCTTAACTGCGAGATCAACTCCTTGATCTGCAGCCTTTTCTTCTTCTCCTCAATCCTTGATCTCTAAGTCACCAGAACTTCTTCTAGGTGCGTGGAAGAGAGAGCACCCCACTTTTGGGTGTGGAAAGAAAGAAAATGATGAGAGGAGGCATGCAGATGGAGAGAGAGAGAGTTTTGTTGATCAAAAATTCATTCTATGAAACCTTAGAGACCACCCTTTATATACAGACACTGTCCTGACACGTATTAGGAACCCAATCAACTAAAAAGGTCGATTCTTATCTCATAAATATCCTCTACCTTTTAAATCTATTTATGCCAAATAAAATTAGATATAAATGATAATTAATCAGCCCTTTTAAGTATGTACAACAAGTATCTATAGAATACATGTCAGGTGGTTGGGGCACCAACTCTTGGCACCCCACAAACGGATCTCTAGCCAAAAGAGATGGGATGTGGACCCCACACTCTCTCCTCCATGCCATAACACATAAGAGGGGGTGGGCCCCTCTAGGATATGGCATCCAATAAGTTTCAAAATGAAAAAGATGCGCCACATATTCTTTCATCTATTCCACATGCACACTTAAAGATAATTTGGAGATAAAGAAAAGATAATATTAGGATAATTATGCCAATTAATTGACTTAATCAAATTTTTTGAGCTTACAATTAAGAGCCCAATTAAATTGAAAGAAATTAAGATTAGATTCAAGGCTATGGACTTGAACAAATTAAAGTTTCAAGAAGAATTAGGCTTAACGTGTGCTAGCATGGTTCTCATAAACCTAATAAGATTTTAATAAATCCTGATCCAATTGGAACTTCATAAGCCCAATTAGTAAATTTGAGATTAAATCTCTTAATGTGTGATCCCAAAGATTCCATTCTATCTGGTAGTGAGATATATTATGATCTCTATCACAATATCATCGAAACTCTTTTTGACGGATTGAAATATTTTCAATTCTACCCTTCGAGGACCATCGATCATCAAGATGATGCCCGATGAGTCTCACAATCTACTAGTAACACCTAGTAGTATATAGTGACAATCTAGTAGGATGAAAATATGAACCCAAGATGCAGTTATCGTATGATTCAGTCATTCTATCATGAGTCCTGACTTGATGCAGGTCATGGAGAGCTCGTCAGGTCCCATCGTCAGTCATATGATAGATTGGCTTGACTTAAGTTCATTTGTGAATCTTGTGAAAACTCTTTTCTAGTATTCACACTTACTTTGGCCAAAGATTTTCGAAACTCAGTCTCACAAATCACATAGGACTTTTCTTTTTCTACCAAGATCAATAGATCCCATCTAGGTGTATCCGACTCCAAACAGCGAACTTGAACCTACTAAAGCAAACATACACAGCAAGGACCCAAATGGTTAGGGATCAAGAAAACGTACAGTCAAACCAACAGCCTCATTGTGAATAGCCAATGACACCATAGGTTAAAGGACCACTCACACCACTGTAGCATCGAGAAGACCACAGATAAGTGAGTAGACATCCATGTGGTTCTTATGTTGGTCACACTCAGTGCAAGTTGTTCTCTAACAATTACGTACACCTTTACCCCAGTGTCTATACACCACAGACCTGAGACTCATCTGCCCACAAGGGAGGTGAACCGTGCACCGATCTCAAATGGATTGATTATTGTTCTCCGTGATGATCCTTTGATCAGGAGTATTTAGAAATTAACCACTAATTAATATATGTTTCAAATTCTTAACTCTTTAAGAATATACAAAAATCATCTTTGTTAATTTTTAAGATAAATCTGTTAGATGTATGTCCTAGAAGCCAATCTTGACTGACATATTTTATATCTCTAGGATATATTTTGTACTTATTAGGTAGTAATTTATCATTCATGTTTATGTGTCTATGAATTATCCAAGGGATTAACAAGATGATGACACATATTCTCAAAAAATTAAGAATTTGAGATATGTGTCGTTAATGATTAATTCCTAAATTGCTCCTAATCATAGGATCATCATGGAGATGGTGATTGATCTAGATAGACTAGTGCACGGATCGCTTCCTTCGGATAGATAGGTCTCGAGTTTGCAGTGTAGAGATACTGGAGCGAGAGTGCAGATGGTTATTGAGAATAACTAGCACTGAGTGTAACCAACACGAGAGAAGTCACATGGATGTTTGCTCACTCGTTAGTGACTTTTCAATGCTGCAGTTGTATGACTAGTCCTTTGACCTGAGATGATACTACTGCTCACAGTGAGCTGCTGGAGTTTGACTGACACATCAACATAGGTCTCAATGAGCCCTTATAGTAGATGTTAGCGATAGTTGATCCATTATAGAAGTGAGGTGTGCACCAAGATGGGATCTCGACCCTAGTAGAAGGGAGTTTCCTATGAGATTTAAGAGGTTGAGTCCTTAAGTCTATGGCCATAGCAGTGTGATTGATGAAAAAATTTTCATAGAATCACATATGGATCAAGCTGATTGAATCTATCATACGACCGATGTTGAGGTTTGATGATTTATCCATGATCTATCATCTGGTTGGGACTCACGATAGAGAACTGTATCATACACTAACTGCACCTAGAAGTTCATATTTTATTCTGCTAGGTTGCCATTACATACTGCTAGGTTCACTGGTGGGTTGTAAGACTCACAAAAATCATTTTGATGATCAATAATCTTTGGTGGGCTGAGTTGGAATTATTCCAATCTATTGAAAAGTATTTTAATGATATTGTGATAGAGATCACAATATATCTCACTACTAAACAGAATAGAATCTATGGGATCATACACAGAAGTGGCTTTTGACTGATCAGATGGTTGAATTATGATTATGAATCGTAAAAAGAATTTAATTATCAATTTGATTGATAATTGATCTAATACAAATATTACATTATATAACTCGCTAAAGAGTTAGTGAGTTATAAAAGAATTAATTAGCAATAGGATTGCTAATTGACTCAATTTGATTGAGCAATGGGGTTTACATCAAGTTTAATTTGATTGGATTTAATTTAACTCATTTTGGAGTTGATTTGATCAACCCTATAGGGCCATAGGATAACCCCAAAAAGATTGGATGATTAGTCCCAGTTGAATTAAGATTTGGGTTTGATCCAATTCCTAATTAGACTAGAATGTATGCATTTTAATTGGATTAGAAATCTTTATTTTCATACTGTACCAAATCCTAATGGGATTAAGATTAAAATCTAAGAAAATTGGGGCGGCGTGATGAGTCCATGGCGTGAGGTGAGTAGGTCCCTATCTCTTCTTTCTTACACAACCAAAGGTTGGTTGTTTTGGACATCCTCCTCTGTCCCTCTTATCCATATTTAGACATAGATGTCTCCTCCTTTCTTTGCCCAAAAGTTGGACAAAATTATTAAATCTCTATTGTAGAGATTTGGTGTATGTATTTTTGAAGAAAAGAAAAAAAAAGATTCTTCTCATGATCTTTAACGTAGAGATCAAGATCCTCCTACATCTTCTTATTCTCTAAGAGTATCTTAGGAGAAAAAAAATTTTTAACCATCAAGATACAATCTCTATAAGAGAACTAGTACTCTGATGAGATCAAAAGGCTTCTGATCAGATCAGAGTCTTGTGTGGATACCCATAGAGGTCGGACGCTTGTACGGCTGTAAGGGACCTTCGAAAGATATCCATGATCATCTGTTCGCATTGAAGACTAATCTATGTCCAGATATGATTTATATTTATTTTTCTCTATTTAATTTTTATATCTAAATCTTATCTATATATGATGATTCTGGTTATAGTTTGAAGATATGACCTTATGCATACTTAGATTAAATTAGATTTAATCTGAAAAATTTTAAAATTCAACTGCATATTTTTGTAAAACATGCATGCATGAAATCATAAAACTTCAACAATGGTATCAGAGTCACATTACATGTATAAAATTTGAATTTAGATTTAAAATCTATAGAAAAAAATTTTAGATCTGAAAGGTTTTGATGTCGTTCTGACATAAGATTGTCTTGGCATAACTTGTTATGCTGATGGTTATCCTAGAACGATGATAAAATTTTTAATTAGATTAGATTTTTAGATCTGATTTTTCCAGCATATATGTGATATATGTTTGGTTATTTAGATCTAAAAAGAGTTTCGAGATATGTTTTGATTCATATATATGATATATGATAGTAAGTTTAAGGCTAAAATTTATTTCTATGATCTAAACTTGTTTATGTATATTATGCATATTTGTATGCATGATCTGAAATTATTTTGAGATCAAAATTTACTTTTCATGTAAAGAATTTAGATCTAAAAATTTTAATTTATAATCTAAAATTAGCATTTGTGCATGAGAGATTGGTCATGGGTAGATCAAATTAGATCATGTAATTAGATTACATTAAAGGGTTTCTGATTTGATCACATTGGATTAGAATCGATTTAGCAGCTGGTCAAATCAAATCAAGTGTTGATTAAGGTAAGATCAATAGAGCCTAAGATCATATAATTATTGTCGATCGAATCGATTGACACTCAAACATAGAATCGATTAAACCTAAGGACCTAATTTGGCTCTATAGCTCGAGTCTAATTCACCTAAGCTGACCTTCTCGGATTAATTGATCGATTGGTGTCTAAGGAAAGCAATTGAAAAGAGGTTATTTAATTGGTTTTTTTCACTTACCTGATCAATTTATTGATGTCTAAGGAAAGCAATGGGGGGACCCCCATCAATCTCCACTTACCTGGCCAATTTGAAAGATTGAGTCTCAAATATGGTTACTTGGTGGTTTGATTTAGCCATACCAATTATATCGATCATGTGATGATGATTAGATGAGATCTAAATCTAAATATCTCCATAAAATATTAGGTTCAAGGTCTTCCATCATTGTAGATGTGCGGGCATGCTACCAACGTTGATTGTTCTTGATTGGTTACAGTGGTTCAGTTGCATCGATAATATACAACCACTTATTAGCAAAGAGTTACTGTGGGGTAAAGATGGGGTTGGGCCCAATAACTGTTAAGTGAGAGACTCAATGATGGCTTTACGTCTGCTTATGAACGGTGGGTCTGGCTTAACTAAGAAGTGCAGGCAATAACTATTAGGTGAGCCCACATGATTTAGAGATCAAGTGGCTGCAACATGCTTAGAGCAGCATCTGGACAAAGATTATCCATGCATCGGTGTTCATTCATGTTACGAATAACTGTTAGGTGAGGTGCACGGCATCGGTGAGACCACAGCACCCACTAGAAATTAATTATCGCATTAAAATTTTCATTTCTCCATCCGAAGAGTGTGAGAGATCTGATAAAATAGTGAAAGTCTTTTTTTGTATCTAAAAGTCTCTAGAGTAAATCATAAAATAAGTACAAATATCTAATTAGAATCTTTGCTCTCTGCTGTTCATTCTGTCAGCTTCCAATCCTCTAGTATGAATACTAGATTTCAACCGATTAACTGAAATCGATTACATAGACTGGCTCATAAACCTAAGAATGGTTCTTAATTTTAGAAAATTAAGCTATATTCTTTACCAAGTTATTCTAATATTAACAACTCATCCAATCCATAGTCAACGAGCTATACTTGATGACTGGATGGACAATGATAATTAAGATAGGTATTATGCATGAGCACACGTTCACTATCAACGATATGTTGATTCATCTACAAGTGTTGTGAGATAATCAGAGTCACATAGCGCATGTGATGCATGATGGGCAGTCAGTTTATGATCGTTATTTAATAATAATTAAGAACATTATGTAGGATTTCAGGTGGGCATGCACAGTGGAAACATAATGGATTTCAAAATTTTAATAAAAAAATCTTAAGTATTAAACCCTTAAACCAGCATCTCCTTGATGATTAACAATCATATATAACATAAATTCAAGATTAAATTTAAGTTATAGAAGAATACCTGCAGTGCTAAATCCAAATTTCGACAGAACCTCCACCAGGCACCCAAGTGTTCGCCCTCCAACGGTGATCCACACAGGGCTATGATCAGGACACCAACTCTTTGAGATGATTCTTCCTCTAAAATTCTCACGCTAAGAATTTTCTTGAACACCAGGACCTCAAGACACTCTTCCTCTTCTCCTAGCCTTCCTATCCCTACCTTTCTTCTCTCCTTGTCTTCCTTAATTCTCTTCCTAGACTCTTATCCTAAAATCGGACTTGTCCTTTCTATTTTTGAACTTGTCCTAACAAGAGAAAGAAGAGACTAATTGGATAATAGGGAGAGGATGTTAGAAAGAAAGGAGGAATTGGAAATCTGAATGAATCCAATCCCCGACGCACCCCCCTTTAAATACTTAGCGATGGGTTGCCTTCAAAATTTTTCACGCCCCTTCCACACGCCATCTCGCATCCATCAAAAAATCTCATACCTCTTGATGAATTCTCATGCCTATCTGGAAGTTTTTCACACATGGCAATCATCGAGAAAAAATCCAAGAGATGCTTCATGCAGAAGGAGTCTTCGAAATATTTTTCTCGATGATTCTCCGATGAGTCGTGCAGCTTCCCATCGCATAATTTTTTTCTACCACCCATCAATGTAATTTTGTCCATCCAATGGCCAAACATCAAGGCACTAATATGAGAACATCATGGAAAAAACTTCAGATTAAGAAGTGGCGAGACAAATGGGTTAGAGTCCTTCACAAGTTGGACTCTTGGTCAGGCACATAAATCAAGCTGACAGGATTTTCAACTTCAATGAATTTCTATGATTAAACTAGTAAGAATTTTAACTTCAAAAACCTCACCTCAAAATAAAGTTAGAAACCATCCAAAAATTTATTTCATATTGGAACATAGGATAAGCTCAAGGATGAGGCATCCCATCTCATGGGATGCGAAAACTATTTCTGCACACAAAAACTGCACCCATGCACAAGAAAAATTTTTGACTCATGGAAACTTAGTTTCCTGGGTCCAAATTTTTGGTACACATAGCCAAGGGAAGAACCAACTCAAATCCAAAATTAATTTGAATTAATTTGGCTTTAATTAGCCCAATCTGGAATCAATTTTAAACCTGATTCGAAACAAGGAGCTAGTTTTTGCAACATGTGCTAGCATATCAATTTTGCAAATATGATCTAACATGTGCTAGCATATCAATATCCTTTGTGTGTGACTCATTGAGTTTCATATCTAGCCAGCAATAGGTCTAAGTTCAAGTTGATTTGATTTGATTAGAATTTAATCTAACCGATTTAGATCTAATCGAGCTAACCCGATTTCAGCAATTAGAACTCTTTCTAATTGGTGATTGAATTAAACTCTTTAATTTGATCAAACCCATAAGATAAGATTGACGTCTAGCGACGTATCATGTCTACTGAGAAGATATAAAATTTTTGATAGAAATATCAAAAATACCCTTCAGTGAAAAGTTACCGTGCAATTTGATCCTGCGATCTCCCTGCACCCCGAATATGACTCTGGATATGGAATGATGTCAAATTCAATATCATACTCATATTTCTCTCAATCTTATATGATGATTCAATTAATAAAATATTAAAAATTCTTTCTAATTTTTTATTCTGCTTTGATCAAAGGCTTCCTGAATCATCAATCGATCAGAACAAGTAGGATTCGATTTCCTCTTACCAAGAGTGATCGATTTTATGTTGACCTACTCACAACCTCCATACACATTCTACCATATCTAGAATATCCCGTGCATGACTAAGTCATGAATGAGTATGAACTAGAAAATATGGATTCATGTATACAAGGTTCTATGGTAGTCTCAAGTCAAAAGATTACATGCACAACTCCCACTATAAGAAAATATCTTTTGATAGGTAAGTAAATTTCATAAGATGTTTCTTAAGTCGGATCAATTCAGTGAACTCATTCTCTAATGAGCATCCACTTCCTTGTATTAGTGTCTCACACAAGTGGCATATGAGATCTGCCACCCTCTCCATCGAGCATACATAGAAAGTGCTAATCTATCCGGAACATTGATCCCCTACTCAATGCTCCTATGACTAGGAATATTCTAAATCAAGATTTTTAGGATTTTAGGTCTCATAGGTATGATCTCATCATAACCCTAAACCCATTTTTCTAATTTATGGAGTTCATCATAATCATTACTAAAGTAAGATGCAGCATATGATGAAAAATATCTTTTATTATTTAAAGAGTCGATACATAAGTATGGAAGATTACAAAGAAAATCCATCAAAATACATATTTCGATTAGCTTGTAGGGCATATTCCTTTCACATTAAGGAGCTTGAAAGGTTCGACATGATCATGCACAAAGAATTGCTTATGGATTTAATCCTGTAATTTCTGATTAGTTTATATGGATAGTTTATGGTAAGCTACCATATAAAAAACCATCATGGCACCTTATCTGAATTGGTCAAAGTGTTGCTAACAAAGAAACTTTGAATGAGTTCAGAGATAAATACCTGGAGAGCCTAAAAAAACAAAGACACATGTAGAATAGGTATGTCAAAATTGCTCAATGTTATCCTTACGATTTTCTCTTCTCCTAGTTGAACTATGGACTCTAGTGTAGAGTTGATGGGAAGATAGAGGGCTGAGAAAGTAACCCTTGAATTAGTTATAGGATAACAGTTGCTACTGCGGCTATGAATATCTGTCCTTTGCAATCGTCATTTAGATTTAGTTCTTAGAGATGGTCTCTATTATTTGCATGGTGATGCATATGTGAACTTAATTGAGTAAATAGTGAATACCATTAGATCTCAGAGATCTAAAATTGAGATAAAATTTAAAGTATATGTGGAACCAATGGCTAAATCGTATTGGAGAAGAAATGATTAATAAACTGAAGAAATATGGGCTTGAGCTCATTGACTGTTGAGTCAAATCTAGTTTATGTATCATCTCTTTGAGAAAATATGATCAAGCTACTCTTGTGGGACAAGAGGAAAAGGATCACTGAGATACTTATCCTTGTACACATTTGATGTGTGTAGCCCATGTGATGTACTAATCAAAGAGTTGTTTCTACTTTGTATATGAGATACAAATCTAAAATTTTTGAAAGATTCAAAGAATTCAAATGTAAGTACAGAAATAAATCAAAAAATTTCTAAAGGTACTTCGATTGGATTGAGAATACAATACCGATGAAAGAAATTTTTTGGTTATCTCATAAAATGGCATAATTTCATATTGGACTGCTCTTAGTACATCTCAGCTCAATGAGATAAGAAGAGTTAAGGGACTATATGAGATATGGTCTGGTCCATAATGGACTTCACTAATTTATGTGTCTTTAGGGATATGCTTTATTTTTATGAAATTAGGTTCTCTCTAAACCTGTTCTTACCACACCGTATAAAATATGGCATATGGTGAGAACTGAATCTTGATTATTTTGAGATTCAAGGATGTCCAATCTGTGTCTAGGATAGTAGGTGGATATGTTAGAGAATATATCTATAAAGCTCATCCTAAAAGAGTTGGAGATATTACTTTCTGAAAAGATTATAATATGATTGTGACCCGACATGCTATCTTCTTAGAAAATTGTTTAACCAAGATAAAGTAGCGGGAGAAAAGTTAAGCTCAAAGAGAGTGTCTCTGAAGAGCAATGAGGCAATAGACGTATATTCCTCTTCCACCTCATATACATAGTAGGATCTCCTATCCTCTCGAAAGGTACTTGGGTATACTTAACAAAGGATGTAGAGAAAGTTATTTCTCATGAGAGATGGGGAGCATAGAGATGATCCTAGAGCCTACAACGAGGTGATGTACGACATCGACTCCAAGAAATAGATGTGAAATAGCTTTCCTGAGAAGAGATCTTTTGAAGATTTCTATATGGAATAGCTTATCAATTTCACTTCTTGTGATAGGTGATCACAAAGTCTATAATACCCTTGGAGTTGAAACATTCATATGATTAAATTATTTGATCAGAAAAGAAAAATTATGATTTTTCAAAGGGTCAGTGAGAGTGTCCAAAATTGACATCGATTAAAATATGGTTGAATATAGAATTTTTTATAAAAGACATAAAGTGAGCATCCTAAAGATCTATAAAGATAGATACAATTGGATGCTTGTATTTTCACAAATAAAGTACAGAGAGTAGATGCTGAAAGAATTTAGCATAGAAATTTTGGAGAGGAGTCTGGTACCCTCTTGGACATAGTCGTATACCATAAAATACTTGAACTGATATAAATAATACTATGAATGTCACATGTAGATATCAATTGTATCCAGACTGAGAGCACTGGATTGCTGTGAAAACATCCTTAAGCTCTTAAGAAGAACTAAGAATATGCTCTTAATTTGGAGAAGGATCAAATCTAGGAGTGGGAGGATACACCAATTTAGATTTTATGTCTGATAGTGATGTTAGAATGTCTACATCATGGGGTGTGTTCCTGTGTCGATATTTTGGAAGGATTCCAAATAATCAATCGATGGAAGCTGAGTACACTGCAGATGTGTAGGATACATTATGGTTCTGATGTTAGTTACAGAATTGATTATCAAGGCATCAGATATCGTGACACTGTACTGCAAAGACAATGGCACCATAGCCCTTGCTAAGGAGCCTAGGTCTCACCAGATATCCAAGCACATAGAATAGCAGAACATGCGACTACCTCAAGTAGAAATTCATAGAGGTGCAGAGAGAAAACTCCATATATGATGTGAATGATCCGCTAGTAAGTCACTCAGCTAGCCAAAGACTAAAGCCTATCTTATGAAGATGGAGCTTGGTACATGGCAGATTGACTTTAGTGCAAGTGGGAGATTGTTGGATGTATGCCCTAGAAGCCAATCTTGACTGATACATTTCATATCTTTAGGATATATTTTATACTTATTGGGCAGTAATATTACCATTCATGTTTATGTGTCCATGAATCATCCAACAGATTAACAAGATGATGACATATATTCTCAAAGAGTTGAGAATTTGAGATATGTATCATTAATGGTTGATTCCTAAATTGCTCCTGATCATAGTATCATCATGGGGATGGTGATTGATCAGAATAGACTAGTGCACGGATCGCTTCCTTCGAGCAGATGGATTTCGAGTCTACAGTGTAGAGACACTGGAGCGAGAGTGCAGGTGGTTGTTTGAGAACAACTAACACTGAGCGTGACTAGCACGAGAAGTCACATGGATGTCTGCTCACTCATTTGTAACTTTCTCGATACTGTAGTTGTATGACTGGTCCTTTGATCTGAGATGACATTACTGCTCGCAGTGAGCCTGCTGGAGTTTGACTGACATATCAACATGAATCTCAATAAGCCTTTGTAGTGGATGTTGGCAATAGTTGGTCCACTGTAAGAGTCGGGTGTACATCAAGATGGGATCTATCGATCTTAGTAAAAGGGAGTAGTCCTATGAGATTTAAGAGACTGAATCCTTAAGTCTATGGTCATAGTAGTGTGATTGATGAAAAATATTTTCATAGAATCATATATGGATTCAAGCTGATTGAATCTATCATATGACTGATGTCGAGGTTTGACGATTTATCCATGACTTGTCATCTGGTTGGGACTCACGATAGAGGGACTGTATCATACGCTAACTACACCTAGAGGTTCATATTTTATTCTACTGGGTTGCCATTACATACTGCTAAGTATCACTGGTAGATTGTAAGACTCACAAGGATCATCTTAATGATCAATGATCCTCGGTAGGCAGAGTTAGAATTGTTTCAATCCATTGAAAAGTGTTTCAATGATATTGTGATAGAGATCACAATATATCTCACTACCAGATAAAATTGAACCTATGGGGTTACACACAAAAGAAGCTTTTGACTGATCAGATGGTTGAATTATGATTATGAATCGTAAAAAAGATTTGATTATTAATTTGATTGATAATTGATCTAATGCAAATGTTGCATTATGTAACTCGCTAAAGAGTTAGTGAGTTATAGGAATATTAATTAGCAATAGAATTGCTAATTAGCTCAATTTCATTAAGCAATGGGGCTTGCATCAAGTTTAATTTGATTAGATTTAATTTTGACTCATTTTGGGGTTGATTTGATCAACCCTATAAGGTTATAGGATAACCCCAAAAGGATTGGATGATTAGTCCCAGTTGAATTAGAATTTGGATTTGACCCAACTCCTAATTAGACTAGGATGTATGTATTTCTAATTAGACTAAGAATCTTTATTTTCATGCTGCATCAAATCCTAATGGGATTAGAATTAAAATTGAGTTTGACTCAAGTACCAAGAAAGAGTCCAATTAGACTAGGACTCCTCCTCCAATTAGGAGACATCCAATCTAAATTAATTGGGCTCCAAATCAGATTTGATTTTCTATCTTTTTGAGTCTAATTTTGGTCCTAATATGATTAGAATTAATTGACATTTTAATTGGGTTTAAAATAGCAATTTAATAAAGAGTCCCATGTGACTAAAACTCTTCCTTTCCTTGCACCATAAAGACTCCATGCCACATTAGTTTTGTGCGCCCAATTAACCCACGCCCCATCTAATTTTTTGACACCTACTTCTCCCCTTATTTTGGCATGTAAGAAGCTTATGAAACCCCCTTAACATGAGTCCTTAACATTTTGAACTCTTGAATTCTATCCAAACTCAAACTTTCTTTTAAGCCTATAAATGCCAACAATATGGGATGGTTTAAAAAGAGATTAGCATCAGGTTTTGACATGAAAAGAGTGCTCTTGGGCATGAAGAAAATCTAAGAAAAAGGGGGCGACGTGATGAGTCCATGGCATGAGGTGAGTACATCCCTATCTCTTTTTTCTTACACAACCAAAGGTTGATTGTTTTGGACATCCTCCTCTATCCCTCCTGTCCATATTTAGACATGGATGTCTCCTCCTTTCTTTGTCCAAAAGTTAGACAAAATTATTATATCTCTATTGTAGAGATTTGGTGTATGAATTTTAGGAAGAAAAGAGAAAAAAGATTCTTCTCATGATCTCTAGCGTAGAGATCAAGATCCTCCTATATCTTCTTGTTCTTTAAGAGTATCTTAGGAGAAAAGAAGTTTTTCAACCATCAAGATGTGATCTCTGCAAGAGAACTAGCACCTCGATGAGATCAAAAGATTTTGATGAGATCAAAAAATTTTTGATTAGATCAGAGTCTCGTGTGGATATCCATAGAGGTCGGACGTTTGTGCGGCTACAAAGGACCTTCGAAAGACATCCATGATCATCTGTTCGCATTGAAGATTGATCCATATCCAGATATATTTTATATTTATTTTTTTCTAATTGATTTTTGTATCTGAATCTTATCTCACATATGATGATTCTGGTTATGGTTTGAAGATATGATCTTATGTATGCTTAGATTAAATTAGATTTAATCTGAAAAATTTAAAATTTAGCTATATACTTTTTGTAAAATATGCATGTACAAAACCATAATACTCCAACAAAATCATGGACACATAAACATGATTGGAAAGAAAAAGTCCTTTATTGATAATAAAAAATTATAAGTATAAGTATAGGCCCAAGAATTACATAATATGTCAGCCAACAATTTACTTTTTGGGCACAAATCCAACAAACTCCCACTTGGTCTAAAGCTAATTGGCCATATATCTAAGACCCATCTTCTCAAGGTGAGCTTCAGTCTTCTGCTGGCTGAGAGGCTTGGTCAGCGGATCTACCACATTCAGCATGAAGTCGACTCTCTACACCTCGACGAACTTCTTCTCGAGGTATTCGCATATGATGTGAAACTACCGCTCTATGTGCTTGGACTTTTGATAGGACCTGGACTCCTTAACGAGAGCTATGGCGCCATTGTCATTGCAGTGCAATGCAATGGCATTTGATGGCATCACATCCAGCTCCGCAACGAACTTCTAAAACCAAAAGGCTTCCTTAACAGCTTCAGAGGTGGCGATGTACTCGACTTTCATTGTCAAATCTGCAATGATCGGCTACTTGAAACTCTTCCAGCTAACCACACCACCATTACACAAGAAGATACACTTTGATGTAAACTTTCTATCATCGACATCAGCCATTATGTCTGAATCGGTGTATCCCTCAATTTTTAGCTTCGATCCTCCACCAAAGACCAACATCAAATCCTTAGTCCTTCTCAAGTACTTAAGGATGTTTTTAATAGCAATCCAGTGTTTTTCACCTGGATTCGCCTGATATCTACTTGTGACATTCATGACAAGTGCTATATCAGGGTGTGTACATAACATGACATACATGAGACTCCCTATTGCCAAAACATAAGGGATCTTGCTCATGCGCTAGATCTCCTCAGGTGTGTCAGGTCACATCTTCATGGAAAGATGAATGCCATGTCTAGGGGGCAAAAGATCCCTCTTGGAGTTTTTCATACTGAACCTCTTCAGCACCTCCTCTATGTACATATACTATAAGAGTCCTATCATTCTCTTGGATCTATCTCATATACCTTTATACCAAGAATGTAGGAAGCTTCTCCTAGATCTTTCATGTGTATTCTTTTGACAACCATACTTTGACCAACGTCAGCATGGGAATATCATTCCCAATCAGAAGGATATCATCCACGTACAATACGAGAAATATGACAACGCTTCCATTGATCTTTTTGTACATGCACGATTCCTCCTCATTTTTGATGAAATCAAATATTTTGATCACATCATTGAAGCAAGTGTTCCAACTCTGAGATGCTTGCTTGAGTCCATATATGGATCTTTGCAGCTTGTAGATCTTGTGATCACTATCACTAGACGTGAAACCCAGAGACTGCTCCATATAGATATCTTCCTCAAGATATCCATTTAGAAAGATAGTCTTCACATCCATCTGTCAGATTTTATAATCATGAAAAGCTGCTATGGCAAGCAGAGTACGGATGGATTTCAGCATGGCTACGGGTGAAAAGATTTATGATAATTGATATCTTTGCGTTGACTATAACCTTTCACGACTAGCTTTGCCTTATAGTTCTTTATCTTACCATCCAACCCAATCTTCTTTTTATAAATTCATTTACACCCAATAAGTACAATACCTTTAGGTGGATCTACTAAGTACCAAACCTGATTGGAATGCATGGAGTCAATTTCTGACTTCATCGCATCCATCCATTTTATGGAGTCTATATCTAACATTGCCTCATCATTGGTTTTGGGATCATTCCTAATGTTCTTATCTCCCACAAGGAATGCTTCCTCTAAATTCTCTGTAAGAATACCTAAGTATCTTTCAGGAGGATGGGAGACCCTACTTGATTTATGTGGAGGAGATATCACATCTACTGGCTCATTATTGGGTTTAAGTCCTTAGACTTAATGCTCTTCAGAGACTTTCTCTTCGAGCTCAATCTTCCTCCCACTACCTCCATCTTGGATAAACTCCTTTTTCAAGAAGACGGCATAATAGCTCACAATTACATTGTGATCCTCAGGAAGATAGACGTAGTATCCCATGGTTTTCTTAGGATACCCTATAAAATGAGTCCTAAAGGATCTAGCCTCAAACTTGCCCACCTGCTGTCACTTGACATGGATCGGACATTCTCAAATCTTGAGGTATCCAAGAGTTTGCTTCTTACCATACCATAATTCATATGATGTGGTAGGAACGGATTTAGAGGGAACCCAATTCAAAAAATAAATTGCAGAAAGCAAAGCATGTCCCGAGAGAAAATCAGAAAGATTTGTGAAGCTCATCATGGATCAGACCATATCTAATAGGATCCGATTCCTCCTTTTGGATACCCCATTGAGTTGAGGCATCTCTGAAGGTGTCCAATGTAAGACTATACAATTATCTTTGAGATAGATCCAAAATTCTCCATTAAGGTATTCCTCTCCTCGATCTGATCGAAAAACTTTGATGGATTTTTTGATTTATTTTTCTACTTCATATCAAAATTCTATGAACTTTTTAAAAGCTTCAGACTTTTGATGCATCAGATACACGAACCCATACCGTGAATAATTAATAGTAAAGGTTATGAAGTAGATATAGTCATCCTTGGTTTGTACATCAAATGGACCACACACATTAGTGTGCACCAGGGCTAATATCTCAGTGGCCTTTTCCCCTTATCCCACAAAGGACAGTTTGGCTATTTTTTCTTGAAGACATGATTCACAAACTGAATAAGACTCGAAAGTAAATGGTCCAAGAAGACCATCTTTCTCCAATTTGATGAGTCTGTCTTCTTCAATATGACCTAGCCTATGGTGCCACAGATACTTTTGATTGATCCTATCTCTAGATCACTTAGACCCTATGGTATTTACTATTTGCTCGTTAATGTTTATACTTGCATCCATATGCAAATGGTAAAGATTGTCAATCAAGAAAGCACGTGCCGCAAGTTTATTTCTAAAATAAATAGAACACATGCCTTTATTGAAATGAAAATTGTAATTATCTTATGCCAGCACAGAGATAGAAATCAAATTTCTACTGGCTATAGGTATATAAAAATGGGCTTTCAAAAGCAAACTAAATTCTAACAGTAGTCGCAGAGGGTAGGTCTCGACGGTCACAGCAGCAACCCTTACTCTATTGTTGACTCAGAGAGTGATCTCACCTTCCTTCAGCCCCCTAACTTCTTTAAGATCCTATAATGAAGTACACAAATGAGCACTTGAACCAGAATCAAGAACCCAACTAGAAGAAGAAGAAACTGTTAGATTAGTTTCAATAACGAGCAACTCTGACATACCTTCAAAAGGTCCATCCTTCTTCCTGCTCTTGACAGTCGTCAGGTAGGTCGGACAGTTTCTTCTCCAGTGGCCTTCGATATTGCAATGGAAATATTTTTTTTTATCGCCAGCCTTCTTCAGAACCTATTTCTTAGGCTTGGCCTCATTCTTTTACTTTTTATGGGCTTTTTCTTTTACTTGAAAGAAAACTTCTTTTTGGAGGAAGCCCGCTCCACAGCCAGAACTGTACCCCTTGAATTTTTCAAGGTGCCCTCTGCAGTCACCAGCATATTTAATAACTCTGGCAAAGTAGCATCAATCTTATTCATATGGTAGTTCATGATGACCTGCCCATATGAATCAGAAAGAGACTGGAAGATCAGATCCACCTACAATTTCTTGTCCATATTCATCTCGAGCTTCTAAAACTCCTCTATGTCCTTGATCATTGTCAAACAATGATCATTGATGGTCTGCCCATCATGCATCTTCACTCTGAAAAGTTCTTGGAGACCTCAAAGCGAGCTGTGCGACTCTGTTCACTATACAACTCTTGCAAGTAAACCAGCATCTCTCTAGCAATCCTCATATCTTCATGCTGTTGCTGAAGATCATTGGACATGGACGCTAAGATATAGCAGTTCGTCTTGTTATCTTTGTCTATCCACTTTTCAAGTGCAGCTCGTTGATCAGCGGATGGGCGAGTAGGTAACACAGGTGCTTCTTGATCGAGGACATGGGTAAGTTTTTCAGAATTGAAAATAATTCTCAGATTTTGGAGCCAATCTTTGTAATTAGTGTCGGTCAACCTATTTCTATCAAGGATTCGGGCTAAGGGGTTTGAACTTGACACGATTATCTGTAGAGAGAACAGTTTCAAGTTAGATTTATACTTATAAAAATATTTATTTTAAAAACTTTAAAAATAAATAAAGGCTCCCATTATTTTCTTGAATCTCCCACACTCATCGAGTGGAGAAACAAAAATCTATACGCAATCGATTTCAAATGGGTACTACAGTCTCATTAATCTATACACACCTCATCTAACAGTTATTTATGCGTATAGATCGATGAGTGGATAACACTTTGTCTATAGCTTCACTAAGCAAGATGCAGTGGGCTAGGTCTCTAAGTCCTGTGGCCTCACCTAACAGTTATTGGCACATTCTTTAGTTAAGTCAGACCCATCATTCACTAGCAGATGCAAAACTATCATTGGGATCCTCACCTAATAGTTATTGGGCCCAACCTACCCCAGGATATTAAATATCAATAGAGTGGTTGTACCTTTCCAATGCAATCGAATCACTGTGACCAGTCGAGAATGATCAACATCAGGAAGGTACCCATATCTCTACAATAATGGAAGACCTTTAGACTTAATATTTAATGAGAAGATTTGGGTTTAGGTCTCTTCTAAACTGGCAAATCTGATATCCAACTGATTAAATCAGGTCAGCACATCAATATGTCTAACCATCCTAGTTGGCATGGATGAACTCGAGTCAACAAGTAACCTAACACGAAACTGAATCTCTCAAGATGGTCAGGTAAGTTAAGATGTGTGGGGGTCCTTCCGTTACTTTTCTTAGACACCAATCAAAATTGGCCAGATCAGACAATGGAACTAATTAAATAACCACCATCTAAATACTTGCCTTAGACACTAAATTGGTTGATTAGAATTGATTAGATTAATCTATTGAGACGGGCCCGAACCACTGAACAAAATTTGGTCTTAAGTCAATCAACTCACATCAAAATATAAATCGATGCGACCAACTATAACTAAAGTCAATTTTGAGCACCTTTGATCTAATCCTAATCATCCATTGTTTAGGTTCAATCAACTGCTCAAAATCAAAAATGAGTTCTAGCCTGATCTAATCAATTAGACCCTAATTGTAGTTTGTTCACTTAGACTTAATTTGTTCTACCCATACCCACATGCAACAATATAATTTCAGATCAAAAAATAATTTTTAGATTATATTTCATTGCATGTAATTAATGGCTTATGATCTTGAAACTGTTTCAGATCTAAACCTAGTTTTATATATCGAATATATGTAGTTTCAGATCTAAATCAAATATGCATCACAAATATATTAATTTTAGATCTAAAATTAAATTTATATATCAAATATGCATGAAATCAGATCTGAAATAATGATCAAAATATTTCAAAAATACCTTTTCAAAAATTGATTCACATCAAACTAGGACAACCTTTACAATATAGGGGATAAACCCTATATCAAGACAACCTTAGATCAGTTTGATATGAGTTTTTAATCATTATAATTTTAGATCTAAATATAAATTAAACATATTATATATGTTAATTTTTAGATCTAAAAGATTTGATTTAATTATTTTAAAAATAATTTTTCAAAATCGATCAATCTTGTGCTAGGACAACCTTTGCAATATAGGGGGTAAACCCTATACCAGGACAATCTTATATCAGTACAAAATTAATTTTAAATTATTAAAACTTTTAGATCTAATCTAAAAACTGGATCATATGTATTTACAAAACTTGACTCTGATACCATTGTTAGAAAAATGGGTAGGCAGCATGTGTAGATTTTGAAACTTTGAAAACAGACAGTAGAAAATAAAATAGATTAAACCTTTTAACCCCACATGCTAGATACCAGATCTAAACCTATCCAAGCCCAAGAGAAAAATATATCATCAATCTAAAATTTAAAAAAAAATTATGAGATCAGATCTCATTACCTTTGTGCAGGTAGAATTCACCACTATTGATGATCTCGGATTCGCAGAAGGTTGAGCTGCACACATGTCGACCTCTACAGATATCGATCGGGATTAATCTTGAACTTTTTCTTCTCTTATGAGATTCATCTTCTCAAGAAGAACTTTGACCTTTATGACTTTGCTCAACTCCTTTGATCTTAACTACGAGATCAACTCCTTGATCTGCAGCCTTCTTCTTCTTCTCCTCGATCTTTGATCTCTAAGTTACAAAACTTCTTCTAGGTGTGTGAAAGAGAGAGCACCCAACTTTTGGGTATGGATGGAAGAAAATGATGAGAGAAGGCATGGAGATGGAGAGAGGAAGAGTTTTGTTGATCAAAAATTCATTCTATGAAACCCTAGAGATCACTCTTTATATATAGACACTGTCCTGACACATATTAGGAACCCAATCAACTTAAAAAGGTAGATTCTTATCTCATAAGAATTCTCTACCTTTTAAATCTGATTCATACCAAATAAAATTAGATATAAATGATAATTAATCAGTCTTTTTAAGTATGTACAACAAGCATCCATGGAATACATATCAGGTGGTTGGGGTGCCAACTCTTGGCGCCCCACAAAGGGATCTCTAAACAAAAGAGATGTGATGTGGACCCCACTCTCTCTCCTCCACGCCATGACACATAAGAGGGGGTGGGCCCCTCTAGGATATGGCATCCAATAATTTTTAAAAAGAAAAAGATGCACCATATATTCTTCCATCTATTCCACATGCATACTTAGAGATAATTAAGAGATAAAGAAGAGATAATATTAAGATAATTATGTCAACTAATTGACTTAATCAAATTCTCTTGGGCTTACAATTAAGAGTTTAATTAAATTCAAATAAATTTAGATTAGGTTCAAAGCTATGGACTTGATCAAATCAAAGTTTTGAGAAGAATTAGGTTTAACCGTGTGCTAGCATGATTCTCATAAACCTAATAGGATTTTAATAAATCTAACCCAATTGGAACTTCATAAGCCTAATTGATAAATTTGAGATTAAATCCCTTAATGTGTAACCCCATAGATTTCATTCTATCTGGTAGTGATATATATTATGATCTCTATCAGAATATCATCGAAACTCTTTTCGATGGATTGAAATATTTTCAATTCTACCCTTTGAGGATCATCGATCATCAAAATGGCGCCTGATGAGTCTCACAATCCACCAGTGACACCTAGCAGTATATAATGGCAACCCAGTAGGATGAAAGTAGAAACTCCTATGTGTAGTTATCATATGATTCAGTCTTTCTATCATGAGTCCTGACTTGATGGAGGTCATGGAGAGCTCGTCAGACCCTATCATCAGTCATAAGCTAGATTGGCTCGACTCGAGTTTATTTATGAATTTTGTGAAAACTCTTTTTTAATATTCACATTTGTAATTTTCTGAACTCAGTCTCACAAATTGCATAGGACTTCTCCTTTTCTATCAAAATCGATAGATCCCATCTAGGTGCATCCTACTCCAAACAGCGAACTTGAATCTACTGAAGCCAACATACACAGCAAGAACCCAAATGGCTAGGGATCAAGAAAATATGTAGTCAAATCCAGTAGCCTCACTGTGAATAGTCAATGACACCATAGATCAAAGAACACTCACACCACTGCAGCATCGAGAAATCACTGATGAGTGAATAGACATCCATGTAGTTCTCGTGTTGATCACGCTCAGTGCAAGTTGTTCTCTAACATCCACCTGCACCTTCACTCTAATGTCCGTACACCACAGACTTGAGACTCATCTGCCAACAAGGAAGGTGAACCATGCACCGATGTCAAATGGATTGATCACTGTCCTCTGTGACGATCTTTTGATCGAGAGTATTTAGAAATTAACTACTAATTAATGTATGTTTCAAATTCTTAACTCTTTAAGAATATACAAAAATCATCTTTGTTAATTTTTAGGACAAATCATAGACACACAAACATGATTGGAAATAAAAAACTCTTTATTGATAATAAAAAATTACAAGTATAGGCTTAAGAATTACATAATGTGTCAGCGAACAATTGGCTTCTAGGACACAAATCCAACACTCCTGAGCCTCTACCTCATTTTGTGGTGACATCATCTTCGAGAGTGTAAAGTGCCCGACGAGTGGTAGCTCCGTCGGTTTTGCTTCTTTCATCCCAAACCTCTCCAAGACCTTTTTGATGTAATCTTCCTGAGATAAATGTAGCACCCTCTTGGCTCAATCTCTGAAGATTTCCATGCCTAAGATCTTCCTCGCAGGCCCTAAATCCTTCATCTCCAACTTTCGAGACAAGACTGCCTTCAGTTCCTACACAACTTTTCTACTCTTGCATGCTATAACCATGTCATCCACATATAAGAGTAGAAATACTCTAGACCCATCCTCTAAAGATTTAATATAAATACAAGAGTCATACTCACACCTAGAAAGCTCGATGCTTCTAACATAAGAATCAAACCGTTTGTACCATTGCCTCGGTGATTGCTTCAGCCCGTAGCGATTTCTGTAATAAATAGACTTTTCTCTCTTCTCCTGGCTCTCAGAACCCAGGTGGCTGCTTCATGTAGGTGCTCTCCTCCAGATACTCATGGAGGAATGTCATCTTGACATCCATCTGCTCCAGCTCCAAGTCCTGAGCTGTTACGATGCTCAGCAGCACTCTGAGGAAAGTATGCCTGACGACGGGAGGGAAAACCTCACTAAAGTCGATGCCTTCCTTCTGAGAATATCCCTTGGCCACTAGCCTCATCTTATATCTGATGCCTCCCTGCTTTGAAGGTGCCTCCTTGCATTGGTAAACCCATTTACAACCAATGGGTTTCTTCTCTTGTGGCAACTGCACCATTCGCCACATCTCATTCTTATATAGAGGCTGCATCTCCTCGGACATTACTTGGACCCACCTCTCTCTGTTGTAGCTTGCCATAGCCTCTTCATAGGTGTAGGAGTCCTCATTCACTGTCACCAAGGTATATGACACCATCTCTTTGAAGCCATATCATTTTGATTGCCTGACATTCCTTTTGGGCTTGTGCAGTGCAACCCCGATATCCATCTAGGTCCAGTTTGTTCCTATTGGATCTCCTGGCCTCTTTCATTCATCTGAGCTCTCTCCACCTATAGAGACACCTTTGAGGAGTGCTCCATCTGAATACCAAGTCCTCCTGATGCACCTACAAGTGGCAAAATAGAATAGGATGTTAGTTATCCAGCACTGCCCTGCTGGACCTCCTGCTGCTCCTGCTACTCCTCCATGCCATCTTGCCTTTAGAGAACTGAATTTTTATTAAAGATGACATCCCTACTAATGACAACCTTCTTCTCCAAGGGTTTTCACAGTCGGTATCCCTTAACTCCTCATGGATATCTCAAGAACACCATCTTCCTGACCTGACGTCCAATTTGCTCCGCCCACCAGTACCGATGTGCACAAATACCAAGCACCCAAACACCCTTTGATGGCTTAGCCCAATCTTCCTTCTAGACTATTTTTCCTCTGAAATACCATCATCTAACTTAGTGTGAGGTGATCGATTCATCAAATAACAGGCTACATCTACTGTATCAACCCAAAACACCTTAGGAAGTCTTGCCTGCAGCCTCATGCACCATGCCTTTTTCATAAGGGTTCTGTTCATCCTCTCGATCACCCCATTTTTCTAAGGAGTCTCTCTCATCAAGAAATATCTTTTGATGCCACACTCTTCACAAAAAATTTAAAACTCCTTGCTAGTGTACTCCTCATCATTGTCAGACCACAGACACTTCAAGCTCCGACCTGTCTCCTTCTCCACCTCAAATTTCCATACTTTGAATTTAGTGAAGACTTCTAATTTCTTCTTCATGAAGTAGACACATACCTTCTTTGAAAAATCATCTATGAAGGTCAAAAAGTATCTCACCCTATTTTTAGCTGACATTAGGGCCGGTCTCCACACATCAGTGTGAACTATTTTCAGTAGGGCTACATTGTGGGCTGAACTGCTGGCAAATTATACTCTCCTCTACTTTTACATTTGGCATGGCTCACATATCTTTGAGATACCTCCATCTAGATTTAGAATCAGACCATGCTTGCTCATCTCCTTCATATCACGATCTCTTATGTGGCCTAGGTGGTAGTGCCACAATCGGTAAGTCCCCTACTGGTCCTGCACTACTGCTGCATTAGATTCTCCAATCACCATAGATTCTTCCATCCTGTAGAGGTTATTCTCCATACTCCTATCTCTCATCACTACTATAGCTCCATTTAATATGTTCAACACCCCACTCCTGGTATGACTGCTGAAGCTGTAGCTGCTCCACTCCAAGTAACCAAGTGACACGAGATTCTTCTTCAGATCAGGGATGTGTTTCACATTAGTAAGCATCCGTACCATCCCATCAAACATCCTCACCCGAACACTCAATACCAATAACTTGACATGGGTGATCATCTCCAAGTGTCATACTTCCTTCATCTGTCTTGGTGTATGTAACGAACCAAGATCGGTTTGAGGTGTAGTGATACGAACAGGCTGAATCCAGGATCCATACATCTGTGTTTTGCCTGTGACCATCTGATATTACCAAGAGGTCATCCTCCACCTCTCATCAGCCACTGTACTCAACACATCAGATCCTCCCTTATCTCCCTTTTTGTTCTTCCACTGTGGCAATCTCATTTGAAGTGCCTGATCTCATTGTACTTGTAGCATCTAGCTTCCTTTCTGCTCCTACTCTTCTAAGACTTTGACCATCTCCTTGACTTGCCTCTTTTCCTTCCTCTTCTTGATCTCTCCCCCATGGCCAAGCCCTCTTGAGTAGCACCTTCCTTGGTCAACTTCTCCCACCATTCATTGGACCGCAGCATTGAGACTATGTCTTCATACTCCAGGGTCTCCTTGCCGTAGAGCAGAGTCGTCACTAATGGATCATAGGAAGGGGACAGCGAGCATAGCAATAGCAATGACTTATCTTCCTCCTCCATCTTCACCCTAATGTTCAACAACTTATTGCACACCTGGTCGAATTTCTGGATGTGACCCAAGATATCTCCACCTTCCTACATCCGAAGGCTGTACAGTCTCTTCTTCAACATCAGTTTGTTGCACATATTTTTTTTCATATACATAGTGTGCAACTTTGACCACAAATCTTTTAGGATCTTCTCCTCTAATACCAATAGAGCACCATATCTGCCAAATATCCTCTAATCACAAAAAAGTCTTCTTCTCTAGGGACATCCACTAACGATCCGTCATCCCTTCAGACTTCTCCGCTAACATCTAATCTAGATCTGCTTGAATCAAAAGAACTTCTACCCAAACTTTCCCCATGAAAAAGTTTTTTTTTCCATCAAACTTCTCAAAATCAACCTTCATATTGCTTCCCATGGCTAGATCCAATCCAAAAACACAACAAAAACTCCAAGGGATTTGAGAAATACTTGACAGGGTCCTTCCTGAAATTTCAACCTTTGAAGATCTTCAACTTCTGGAGTCTCTTTCTTTCTCCACACAATCTGTCTCTCATATCAATTGTTGGAGTAACTTTTTTAGGTTGTGGATGTCAAGAAACAGTAAGGATCAGGTTATAGAGATCCTTGAAAGCTAGCAACCAAGCAAAACAAAAACAGCCTTCAAGATTTCAGCAGCCTTGTAAATCCTGTCGGTAGGATTTCTTTCTGTGATTTGAACCCCTTCTCCATCAAATCTAAAATCTACATTTTGAAACCTGAAAGTACTCTTGATAAAACTCCAAAAAATAAAATATGAGACTGAAACTCCTTTTAGGCAGTCAAGAGGGGGCACACAAACAAGGGGGGCGTGCAAAAGGGGGGCGTTGGTTTCTAGTGCCTCCTCTTTTTCTTTTTTGGGTTGGAGGCCAAGAAACCCTAGGGTTTCTTGCTACTAGGATATGAAGAAGACTTGAGAGAAAGAAGAAGGAAGAAGAGAAAGGTTAGGGAGAAAATAATTTTGTATTCCTTCAATTCATCGACTCCAAATATAGTGTATGTTTATTTACAGGGTCAATGTGACCCAACCCAAAAACTCTCCTGGCTAATTTAATACAAGATTGCGCTCACTCAAGCCCATGTACACCCATTATTTGACCCAATCTCATAATCTTGAACTCAATCCTAGCCTAAATATATGTTAGCCCCTCAAGACCCAGAATCTCTGGACCTCAAGACTCGAATGGCTGACATCCTTTCGTCCTAAGGCTCAAACTAGCCCTAAAAATCCCATGACCATCTCATGACTTTGGACCTTGGCCTTAGCCTTGGTCTCCTGAGCTTTGAGAGCACCACATGAGGCCCAACAAAAATCTTAGGCTTTGTTTGCATGAAAATATGAAACTGTGACTGATATGCCTGTGGAGTCGACTTGATTCTCAATTAGGTCGACTCGAGTGCTTGGTGAGTTGACTTAATTTATTGAAGTTGACTCAAGACCCTAGTAGGTCAGCTTATTTACTGATGAGCCAACTCAATTGTGAAGATTAGGTCTACAGTTTTCTATTTATCTCACTATGTGTCGACTCACTGTAACAAGTCGATTCGTGTACCAAGGTGAATCGACTTGATTCTGCAGACAATCATATTGTATGAGATACAATAAAATAGTTTAGATTAGAAAATATTATGAGACCTAAACTTAAACCCATGTACGTAATGCACTTAATTGAGAATTACTATTTGAAATTATAAGATCTAAATTTCAATGCATAAAACATGGGCTTTCAGGTATGGGTTGAATAAATTAGGTTTAGAGACTAAACTACAACCAGGATCATTGATTAGATCAGGTTAGAGCCCTTTTCAATTTTGAGTAGTTGATCGAATCTAATCAGGAGTTGGTTAGGGTTACGTCAAAGGGGCTCAAAATTGAATTTAGTTATAGTTGATCAAATTGATTTACATTTGATGTAAATTGATTAAGTCAAGACCAAATTTAGCTCAACGGTTTGAGTCCAGATCTATAGGTTAACCTAATTAATTCTAATCAACCAATTTGATGTTTAAGGCAAGTATTAGATGGTGGTTATTTAATTAGTTCTGTTGTCTAACCTGATCAATTCGTTGGTGTCTAAGAAAAGCAGCGGGGGGACCCCCACTCATTTTTACTTACCTGACCATCTTGGGAGATTAAGTTTTATATTAGATTACTTATTAACTCGAGTTCACCCATACTGACTAGGTTGGTCAGACATGAAATGTGCTGATCCAAACCAGATTAGTCATTACATCAGATGTATATGACTAATTAGAAGAGATCTGAATCCAAATCTCCTCACTAAATATTAAGTCTACTGATCTTTCACTGTTGTAGAGATGCAGGTGCCTTTTTTGGTGTTGATCATTCTCGACTGGTTACAGTGGTTTGGATCATCAAAAAGGCACAACCACTCTATTGACATTAGATACCCCCAAGGTAAAGATGGGGTTGGGCCCAATAACTGTTAGGTGAGAGATCTAATGATGGCTTTGCACTCACTGGTGAATGGTGGGCCGGACTTAACTAAGAAATGTGCCAATAATTATTAAGTGAGGCCACAGGACTTAAAGATTAAATAGCTGCAATATGCTTGGAGAAGTATTTGGATAAAATGTTATTCATGCATTAGTATATGTGTCACCAATAACTGTTAGGTGAGGTGCCATACATCGATGAGATCGCAACCTCCACTAGAACCTCTTATCGCATTAGAATTTTCGTTTCTCCACCCGAGGAGTGTGAGAGACTAAAAAAATTAGTAAAAATTTTTTATTTATTTTTAAAGTATCTAGAACAAACTATTATAAGTACAATCATCTAATTAAATCTTTACTCTCTATGATCAATATTTTAGCTTCCAACATTTTAGCTCAAATTCTAGATATTAACCACTTAATCGAAACTAAATTACATATTCTGGCTCAAAAATCTAAGAATAGTTCTTAGTTTTTAGAAATTAAAAAATAGTTCTTAACCAGGTTAACCCAATGTCATTAGCTTGTCCAATCCATGATCAACAAGCTATACTTAACAAATGGTTGGACATTGACAGTTAGGTTAGGTGCTATAAATTAGACTTAATAGTTGATGAAATTCAATATATGCATAAGGACATGTAGACTACTAATGATGTGCTGATTCATCAATAATAGTTGTAAGATTATCAAAGTCGCATAGTGTATGAGATGCGTGATGGGTAGTTAGTCCATGATCGATGATCAAGGACATTGAAGAGCTTGAAAAGCTCAACATGACCATACATAAGAAATTACTAATGGATTTGATCCTGTAATCTCTAATTCATACGGATAGTTTATGAAACTATTATATAAACAAATATTATAGTATCTTAACTGAATTGGTCAATATGCTGGTAACTAAAGGATCTTGAAAAGTTCAGAGGTATATATCTGGAGAACCTAAAGAAATATTTACATGCCTTTGGAAGGTATATCGAATTGCTCAAAATTTGATCTTACAATTTTTTCTTTTTCATTAGACTCTAGTGCATATTATGTACTTTAATATAAAGTCTAAGGAAGGAAGAGGACGGAGGGAAGGTGAAGTGATTCTTTTGAGTCAGCAATGGTACAAAAGTTGCACTAGACTATGGGTACCTAATCTCGATGATTATCATTTGGATTTAGTTCATTATCATTTGCATAGTGATGCATTTGTAAAAATTATTTGAGCAAAATAATGAATGCCATTGGGTCTGAGAGATCCAAAACCAAATAACCTAAAGTATATAGATGGTTTCTTTGGTTAAGTCATGTATAAGAAGAAATGATTTACCGACTAGAGAAAATGGGTCTTTGGTTTTATTGATTGTTTAGTTATATCTAGTCTGTAAATCATCTCTTTGAGGATTAATGATCAAGCTGTCCTTTATGGGTTAAAGGGATAGGACCACTGAGATACTTATCCTAGTACACATACGATATGTATGATCCATTTGATGAGCCAGACTAGGAGGTTATTATTGCTTCATCACTTTTACTGATGAACTATTATGGTATAGCATATGTATGTGAGATATAAATCTAAAAGACTTTGAACGGTTCAAAGAATTCAGATGTGAAGTAGAAAAGATAAATCAAAAAATTTCTAAACGTACTTCGATCAGATCGAAGATGCAATACCAAATAGGAAATTTGTCGGTTATCTAAAAAGAATGGCATTATTTCATGATGGAATTCTCCTTGTACACCTCAGCTCAACGGTGTATATATGAGGAGCAACCATATACATGGTGTATATGGAATTCCATCACATATGAGAATTTAATTAGTGATATTCATATGAGGACCATTCTTTAGAAAGGTACTTGGTATTCTTACAAAAGATTCAGAGAAAATATTTCTCGAGGGAGATTGGGAACATAGGGATGATCCCAAAACTTACAACGATGTGATATGAGGAATCATGTAGTTACATGAAGATTAGTGGGAGGATCCCATACTAACATTGGTTATGATGTGGTTATATATAAATTTTTTTTTCAAAGATCTGGTCAAATATTCTAGAAATAAAGGTTTATAGAGATAGATCCTAAAAGGATGTTTAGTTTTTACAGATAAGTACATAGAAGAAGTGCTAAAAGGGTTCCATATTGAAACCTCCAAGAGGGATACATTATCCTCTTGGGCATAGGTGTATGCCATGCTATGTACTCGACTTGATATATTTTGCTATGAAAGTCACGAACAGATATTAGTCAAATCCAGGCTGGGAGCATCGGATTGCTGTGAAAATATCTTTGAGTACTTGAGAAGCACTAAAGGATCATTCCTCATCTTTGAAGAAGGGTTAGAGCTAAGAGTGGGAGGATACACTAATGCTAATGGTAGAATATCTACATCAGCATGTATTCTTGAGTTATGTTAGTTCGATATGTTGGAAGGGTTTCAGGCAATCGACCAATGGAAGCTGAATATGCTGTAGATGTGCAAAATGTATTCTGATTCTTATGATAGTTGCAGAACTGAATGTCATATCATTGGATGCTATGATATTGTACTACAAAGATAATGGTCCATAGTCCTTGCTAAGGAGCAAAGGTCTCACTAGAAGTCCATGCACATAGGACAGGGATATACGTGGTTATCTCAAGTAGAAATATATGGAGGTACAGAGAGTAGACTCTACATGATATGTGGTAGGCCCAAGTCACTTAGCCAGCTAATCATAGAAGCCTATCTTTAGAAGATGAGGCTCAGGTATATGGCAGATTGGTTTTAGTGCAAGTGGGAGTTTATTAGATATGTGCTCTAGAAGCCAATCTTGACTGACACATACCTTTCTCTAGGATATATTTTGTACTTGATGGTCAGTCTTTGTAACCAATCATGTCTTATGTGTCCATGATTTATCCTAAAAATTAATAAAGATGATTTTGTATATTCTCAAGGTGTTGAGAATTTGAGACATATATCATTAGTGGTTAATTTCTAAATACTTTCAATCGAAGGATCGTCATGGAGGATAGTGATTAATCCATTCGAGATTGATGCATGGATTTCCTCCTTTTTGGATAGATGAGTCTCGAGTCTATGGTGTAGAGACACTAGGGTGAGAGTGTAGGTGGTTGTTAAAGAACAACTTGTATTGAGCATGACCAACATGAGAAACCACTTGGATGTCTATTCACTTGTCAGAGATTTTCTCGATGTTGCAGTGGTGTGACTGATCCTTTGACCTACAGTATGTTGGCTATTCATAGCAAGGCTACTTAGTTTGACTGTACATTCTTTAGTCCCTAGCCATTCAGGTCCTTGATGTATATGTAGGCTATTGTAGGTTCAGGTTTGCTATTTAGAGTAGAATGCATCAAGATGGAATCTATCGATTTTGGTAGAAAAGGTGAAGTCCTATGGATTTGTAAGACTGAGTTTAGAAAATCTCTGGCCAGAGTATGAGTGAATACTGAAAAAAAGTTTTCACAGAATTCATATATAAACTCAAGTCAAGCCAATCTAGCATATGACTGATGATAGGGTTTGACAAGTTCTTCATGACCTCCATCAAGTCGAGACTCATGATAGAAGAATTGTATCATACGATAACTGCACTTAGGGGTTCATCTTTTCTGTTCTACTGGGTTCTCACTATATATTGCTAGATATCACTGATGAATCATGAAAACTCACTAAGATCATTTTCAGATCAACGATCTTTGTTAAGGAGAGTTGGAATCATTTCAGCCCATCGAAAAGAGTTTCGATGATACTATGATGGAGATCACAGTATGTCTCACTACCAAATAGAATAGAATCTAAGAGGTCACATACAAAAGGACCATAACCTGATCAATAACTTGGATCATATTCAAATTATCAATCGGATTGATAGTTGGAATTTTAGAAACCACTAATTTGTAATCATTACAGTTTTGGCAACTACTAATTATTAGCATAGAGACTTAATTATAAATGTTATAATTTTATTAGAATTGATTAAATTATGAATTAAATTTTAATTAATTTAAATTATATTTAATTTAATTATATTTAATTTAATTTAATATTAATTGGGTTCAATTCTTCAAATCAGATTTGGATTTCAAGCTTGATTGGATCAGGCTTAACAGTCTTTTTGAATTTGACTCATTTCGGACTCAATTTAAATCTGATTGAGATCAAATTTAAACTAGATAAACCATGACTCAGAGAGCCCAAGTTTTTTAAGACTCTCTCACCAAAATTCACAAAAATAAAGGGAGGGAAACTGTGAAGACGTGCCCCCTTTTGTTTTTGCATGTGTGAAGGAGAGGATTGGCGCCTCACCTTATTTGGTATTCTTTCTCATCCAAATTTTTTTTATTAAAATATAATTCAAAATAAGATAGAAATATATTTGATTGGTGCATAGAAGAAATTTTTGTGTGATAAATTGTTGCCCAGCTATGCAACCCAAGAGGGGGGGGTGAATTGGGTTTCTAAAAATTTTAAGCCCAACTGATTACTTATGAAGAACAAAACAAAGACTTTAATTCAATATTAATTACCTAAAGCAGGAATGCAAGAATATAATAAAGAAATAAAGTGAAGCGATAAAGCACACCACAAACACAAGGATTTATAGTGGTTCGGTGCTAACCTTGCACCTACATCCACTCCCCAAGATCCTACTTGGGAATTTCAATCCACTATACTTTGTATTCAATCCGAATACAAAATGTCGGAAACTCTGACACTAGCTATCCCAAGCTAGATCACTTATTTTTCGGGTACAAGTAAATCCAAAACACTCCGATTTCAGGTTCGGATCAACCTTTTCTTGTTTTGGAAATCCTCCAAAAACAAGAACAATTACTTACAAGAGTAAGAGAATTTAAAGCACAAATTAATACAATAACAGCTCCTTAAATGAGCGAATATAACAATAAAATCACTTTACTCAAATGAAGAAATCCTTTTTGAATTTTCTCAAGATGGATGAATGCTTGAACGAATGCTTGAGAAGAGGATGATCGTTGATTGAAGATCCCTTGAAGGCTTTGAACGATCTCTAGATCAAGGTTGAAACAATAAGCGTGACAAATCCTCTCTTTGAAAACTCTTGAATCTCTTTCACAATCTCACGTGTGGATTTTGGATCCTCTTTTCTTTTTCTTTCGAATATCTCGTTGATCTCAGGCTTTTTCGTGCAGATTTCGGATCCTCTCTATTGTATTTGATCTCACATTTGATCTCTATTTAATCTATAATTTCTTTCACCATTTTAAGCATTTTACAGCATTAGAAGCAAGAGAAAACAATTTAGGCAGATAAAGAGCCATTAGAGCAATTTTAGGAAGCATAAAAGGCAATTAAAACGGGCAAAAAACTATCCGTTGTGGACATTTTCCGTCGCAGGGGTCGACTCATGAGTCGACTCATGCATCAGGAGTCGACTCATGAGTCGACTTCTGTTGCATTTACCAGAGAATGCGTTTCTGGAAATTCTTGGCTCAAATCAGCAGGGGTCGACTCATGAGTCGACTCATGCCTTATGGGTCGACTCATGAGTCGACTCACAGGTCGTGCCAAGCCAGAAAACTAGCGTGCCAAGGAGAATTTTTGCGTGCCAATCAGCTCACAGTGCCATGAGTTGACTCATGAGTCGACTCATGCACTTCAAACCTTCATAACTTCAAAAATATAAGTCCAAAAATAATGAAATTTTCACCAATAGTTTTCAAATCATTTGTTTTATCAAATGATACTATCAAATCAGGATTTTAGTGAAATTATGATTTTGCCCTTGAAGAGCATAAGAATTTTTTCATTTTAAAATTATTTGTATCCCTTCAATCTGCTTTGTGATCATCAAAATCAATCTAGGAGCAACAATCTCCCCTTTTTGATGATGACAAAATATTTGAACAAAAACATTTATGTGAATCACTAATTTCAAAAGAATGCATTATAGGTGTATATGCTTGAAAAGAGTATGATTCTTTTGGCATATTTATGCAAAAATAGTTTGTCCATTTTCATAAAGATTTGAAAAGGGTATTAGATCATTTTGAGTTTAAGATATATCAGAGCAAGAGAAAAGAAATAAATTTTGCAATGTATCAGAGCAAGAAAAATAATTTTTACAATGTTATCAGAAAAGATTTTACAATGTATCAGAGAAAATTTCACACTGTATCAGAGCAAATTTTATAATGTATCAGAGCAAGTTAAAAGAAATTTTAGGGAAATTTTAGGGATTATCAGAGTAAGTTAAATTTCTTAAGATGTATCAAGGTAAATAAAATTTCAAAAGTTGTATCAAGGTGAGCATGTGTAAAGCATCGTGTTTAGCATTGTATTTTTGATATTGTTCTTTAAATTTTCAATTCATTCATTAATTTCCCATAATTTATAATTTTGATTGCTTTTTCTTTAAATGCTCATAATTTTTCTTTAATTGCTCATAATTTATGGTTTTGCTTTTTATGGATGGCTTTTTGTTTAATTTCTGTCTGATACCAAATTTTGTTTAATTTCTCCAATTTTTGTTTAATTTTAATTTTTGTTTTTGTTTAATTTCTCCCCCTTTTTGACATCATCAAACATGGTTAACTCTTCCTTTTTCTGAAACATTCTTTAATTTCTTCCCCTTTAGAGTTTTTCACAGATGTTTGCTCCCCCTTAATATAGCAATTATCAACAGCAAACAACAACAAGGAGAAGATAATATTTCAACAAGAAGAAAATATATAACCAAAATATGATCGATATCATTACAAAAAGGTAGAAATATAAGTAAAAGATGATTCCATTAAAATCATAATTATTTCAATACATAGTTCATATTATAAAAATCAACCAGCTAATTGTCAATACATGGTCCAAGGTACAGATCCTAGAACAAGATACTAACTCCTAGGACCTAGTAATGATCAAGACAAATCATGGATCGGAGTCATCAGATATGGTATGAGAAGCTGATGGATCAGAAGTGCGTCCTCTACCCCGTCTGCCTCTGGCACGAGCAGGAGAACGAGATGAACTGGGAGGCTGAGAACGCTGAGATGCTAAGGACTGAACAGAAAGGGTGAGTCTGATAGAATCAAGTACGTTCAGTGCTCTGGAAACAGATTGAAGTAGAGCAGTGAACTGAGTGGTAGCATGCTCACTCGATCCTCGGATCTCTTTCCTCAGTAGCTCATATCCACCTTCTAGTGCTCCTCTGAGTCTGCCAGCCTCTGCAGTGAGGTCTGTGACCTCAATAGTTGACTCCTGTGGCTTGGGATGGGCCAATGCAAGGACTTGCCCCTACAAGTCAAGAACTCTGCCAGTCAGTCTCCAGACTGTGTCCTCAAGCTGCTGTATCCTGATGGACTGATCTGAAATCATCTGAAACACAGTGGAGATGTGGGAGTAATGGTCTGATCAGAAGAGGTGGCTCCAGGTGCAAAAGAAGTACTACCCCACTGACTAGACAGCAAAGAAGCTACACGCTGTGATATATGCTCGATCTGATCGTCAGCTAGTCTGAACTCTGAATGAGGTGCTCTGCTCTCTGGCTGATACACTGGTGTGGGCATCCTAGTAAACTCTGAAGGGCCAGCCTCAGTATCAGGAATGAACTGGGTATCTGGTGAAGCTGCCCTGAAGTCATGTACAGGAGAAGATGGACCTTCTTCTTCTACACTGCCTTCAGTTCTGTCCTCAGCTCTTATTTCAGCTCTATCCTCAGCTCTTTCTTCAGAGCCCTTGATCCAACCACCATCAGTCTTTGTAATTCCCATTCGGTGCAGGCTGTGTTGGTTGAAAGTGTCCACATGTGAGAGCTTGGTAGGTGCCTCCCCCTAACAGCTAACTCCAAACCTCCTAAATACTCTAGTAAGGGCCATACCATAAGGCAAGTGTGCCTTGGATCTGTTCAAAGTTTCTCTCATGGCCTCTATCATAAGTGCAGGGAGGTTTAGGGGGGTCTGAGTGATGACATAAAACATGACACATACATCTCTGCTGAAAAGTAAGTCATGTCTACCACTCCTAGGAAAGAAGAGCTTTGTTACCATCTGATGCAGGACCCTCATCTCAAAGGATAAAATCTTTGCTTCCAATTTGTTTAAACTTCCTGAATAGGTTTCTCCTAGAATAATTCTGATCCCCTCTTCTTTACTGGGAGTTCCATATATGAGTAACCTTCACTAGGCAACTGAAGTATTTCTCCCAATATCCTAGAATCCAAGCAGATATCAATTTCCTTGACTGTTGAAGTCACTGACCCATTTTCATAATGTAGATTCTGGTAGAATTCTCTAACTAGGTCAACATAGGTGACTTCCTTAAGGGAGCAGTAGAGTTCCCATCCTTGATTTTTAATTTTACTTGCAAAAGTAAAACCTTCTTTCTCAAAGAACCGAAAATCTATATTTTTCCCGGTTTCTACTTTTTTATCAGAAAGAGGATTTACACTGGGGCTTATGGAGGATTGAGAGGGACCTTGAGTAGGTACTGAAACTGGAGTGGGAGTAGTTGAAGATTGAGCGGCTTGCCTTTTCTTTCTGATAATTTCTTCAGGCTCACGGATTGATTTTCTTCTTTGGGGAAGTTTCATCTTTGGAGCCATATCCACTATACTGGCAGACAAGGAGACTTGAATTGAGTGGAGGAGGGATCACAAGAGAGTGAAGAAGGATTTTAGTGGAGAAAAGAAGTGGATTTTGGAAGATTGGTAAAGTGCTAGGGCACGTTCCAACCGCGCCAAGCAATGCGAGAAAGCACAGAAAATTCTTTTCAAGGAGGCGATTTTTGGTGGAGAGGAGGAGGGAGAATTGCCTCAAAATTAATCCTTGGATTTGGAGCAAAAAGAGTTGGAGAAGATGGCTTTTGGAAGAAGGACGATGGGAAGATGAGTCGTCTCACAAACAGTAACCCTTATAAAAACAATGAACCTGTTGAAAATTGGTGGGATTTACAAGTTTGCCATTGAGTCGACTCATGGGGGTCGACTCATGAAGTTCAGAAATTCAGAAAAAATGCAAATAAATTCCAAAAAAATTCAAAATTTTGGGTGAAGGATTTTTGCTTAATGATAAGTTTTTAGAATGATAAATTTGAGCTTTTGGGACCAGGATAGTTGTTGGAAATTGGGCTCCAAGAATATTTGATATCAATTAAGAGAAGTTTAGGCATATGGATCTAGAATTCCTAGATTTCTCCTAATTTCACAGAATCTATCCTCACTAAGGGCCTTTGTAAAGATATCAGCTAATTGATTTTCAGTGCAAACATATTCAAGAATTATATTTTTGTTTTGAACAAGTTCTCTTATGAAATGATGTCTTATTTCAATATGTTTGGATCTTGAGTGTTGTATTGGATTTTTAGATAGATTTATGGCACTTGTATTATCACATCTTATTGGTGTTTTATTAAGTTTGATTACAAAGTCTTCGAGTTGTTGCTTAATCCACAAGATTTGAGCACAACAACTACCGACTGCAATGTATTCGGCCTCAGCCGTAGACAGTGCCACCGAATTTTGTTTCTTGCTAAACCATTAGGTTAACTCCAAGAAATTGGCAAGTTTCACTTGTGCTTTTTCTATCTAATTTACATCCAGCAAAATCAGCATCTGAATATCCTAATAAATTAATTTGTGAGTCCTTAGAGTACCATAACCCTAGAGTTTGAGTACCATTTAAGTATCTAAGGATTCTTTTAACAGCATTCAAATGAGATTCCTTAGGATTAGATTGATATCTAGCACATAAACAAACACTAAACATGATATCAGGCCTACTTGCAGTTAAATATAGTAATGAACCAATTATACCTCTATAGTATTTTAAGTCTACGCTTTTACCTTCATCATCCTTGTCAAGCTTACATGAGGGACTCATTGGTGTGCCAATTGGTTTGCAGTTCTCCATTCCAAATCTTTTGAGTAGTTCCTTGGTGTACTTGCTTTGGGTGATGGAGATTTCCTCTTTTGATTGTTTGATTTGGAGTCCGAGGAAGAAGGTGAGTTCTCCCATCATGCTCATCTCGAACTCTCCCTGCATAAGCTTAGCAAAGTCTTGACAAAGGGATTCATTAGTAGTCCCAAAAATTATGTCATCAACATAAATTTGTATAATTAGCATATCATTTTGATTTCTTTTAATAAATAGGGTTGTATCTACATTACCTCTTGTAAAACCATTATTTAGTAGAAATTTACTTAGCCTTTCATACCATGCTCTAGGTGCTTGTTTTAATCCATATAAAGCTTTATTTAATCTAAAGACATGATTAGGAAAAGTATGATTTTCAAATCCAAGGGGTTGTTCTACATATACTTCTTCAGAGATATAACCATTTAAAAATGCACTTTTAACATCCATTTGAAATAATTTGAATTTCATAAAGCAAGCATATGCAAGTAGAAGTCTAATAGCTTCTAATCTAGCAACAGGTGCAAAGGTTTCATCAAAATCAATTCCTTCTTCTTGATTATATCCCTTAGCAACCAGTCTTGCTTTATTTCTAATTACATTTCCATGCTCATCCAATTTGTTTCTAAAGACCCATTTTGTGCCAATTATTGAATAATCTTTAGGTCTTGTCACTAAGGTCCAAACATTATTTCTTTCAAATTGATTAAGTTCTTCTTGCATAGCATTAATCCAGTTATGATCATTTTCAGCTTCTTCAAAAGTTTTAGGTTCAAGTTGAGATACAAAAGCACAATGATTAAGTACATCTCTAAGTGAAGAACGTGTTTTTACCCCATGCATAGGATCACCGATAATTAACTCCTTAGGGTGGTTGTGAACATACCTCCATTCCTTGGGTAGGTCATTTGTACCTTGAGGTTGTTCTTGAATTTCTTCACTTCTCTCATCTTGTTTATCTTCTTGATCCTTGTCTTCTAGAGTTGCTGAGTCTTTAGAGTGATCTCCTTCATACCTTCTATTAGTGGCTCTGCATCATCAACACCCTCATTCTTCCTTGAAGAAGATCGTTAGATTCATCAAAAATAACATGTATGGACTCCTCAACTACTAAAGTTCTTTTGTTGAAAACTCTAAATGCTTTACTAGTGGAGGAGTAACCTAGAAAGATTGCTTCATCTGATTTTGCATCAAATTTACCAAGTTTTTCTTTGCCATTATTAATACAAAATATCGGCAACCAAAAACATGAAAATATGCAATATTTGGTTTTCTTCCTTTCCAAAGTTCATAGGGGGTTTTCTTTAAAATTGTCTAATTAAAGCACGATTTAAAATGTAACATGCTGTGTTAATAGCTTCCGCCCAAAAATATCTTGGAAGGTTGCTTTCACACAGCATGGTACGGGCCATTTCTTCTAAGGTTCTATTTTTCCTTTCAACTACCCCATTCTGTTGGGGTGTCCTAGGAGCAGAGAAGTTATGGCTATTCCATTTTCATCACAAAAATTTCAAAGTCATGATTTTCAAATTCAGTTTCATGATCACTTCTAATATTTTGAATTGAAAACTCTTTTTCATTAGTGACTTTTCGATGAAATTTAGTGAAAATATGAAAAGTTTCATTTTTGTGAGCTAAAAAGAAAATCCAAGTAAAACGAGAGTAATCATCTATTATTACAAAGCCATATCGTTTTCCTCCTAGACTAGTGGTTCTTGTTGGTCCAAATAAGTCCATATGTAAGAGCTCTAAAGGTCTAGAAGTTGAAACAGTATTTTTGGATTTAAATGATACTTTAGTTTGTTTACCTAATTGGCATGCATCACAAATTCTATCCTTTTCAAAATTCAGTTTGGCAAACCAAGAACTAAATCTTTCTTAAATAATTTTGAAAGAGAGTGCATGCTAATATGTGCAAGTCTACGATGCCACAGCCAACTAGTCTCATTAATTTTAGCATTCAAAGATACTAGGCATTGTATGTCTAATTTGGCTAAATCATTCAAATCTACCATATAAACATTGCCATGCCTATGTCCTATAAATTTAATGCCATCGTTAATAGGACTCATCACAATGCAAACAGATGATTCAAAACTACTTTATACCCTTTATCACAGAATTGACTAATGCTAAGTAAGTTATGCTTTAAACCTTTAACTAATAAAACATTCTCAATGTATTTGGAGGGAGTGATACCAATGTTACCTATCCCGATGATCTTTCCTTTGCCATTATCTCCAAAGGTGACCATCCCTTCATCCTTAGCATCAAGCGTGATGAATTGTGATTCATCACCAGTCATGTGTCTCGAGCATCCACTGTCAAGATACCATTTCCTGTTTCCTTCTTGGATGCTAGACACACCTGCAAGCAAAGATCAAGTTTCTGTCTTAGGTACCCAAGCTTTCTTGGGTCCTTTTAGGTTAGTTAGATGGTTCCTTTTGGAACCCATATTTTCTTTGTGTTTGCATATTTGTTAATAAGACCATGTGTATGATTTATGTCCTATTCTTCCACATTTAAAATAAGTAATACTTGTAGACTTGTTACTTGAATAATTTACATAAATATCCTTCAAAAATTTTGTTTCTTCAGGGGTTTATAGCCAGTCCAGCCTTATCATATATAGCTTTCTGATTATCAAGGATCATATTTAGTTTGTTTGA